>NC_056730.1:1155225336-1155250336 GCF_019279795.1 Protopterus annectens
AGTTTATAATGAAGCTTGTACAGTAGATTCAGGGATGATACAATGAACATTAACACCAAGTCTGACATCATTGTTGACAGAGATCTTTGTCTTTTGGGTAGACACTTTCTGGCTAAGGTACCACCAACACCAAAAAACATCAACAACAAGAATGTGTATAGCCTGCTCTTAGAAAAGTATGCCTGGTGGGATAGAAAGAGAAAAAGACATACATATGGGGGGAGGAAAAGAAACACAATACTACTGTCTAGACTGTAAAGTTGTCATGTGTGCTGGAACATGTTTTAAAGAATCACACTAAAAAGTATAGAACTCAAAACACACAAACTAGAGACCTCCTACTTTTCTTTATCTGAACAAGATATCCTATATAGAGCTAACAAATCCAACATTTCAGAGGATATCTATTGGCATAGTTTGAAATAATTTCACCAAGCAAATCACTATTTCTGTTTCTGCACATATGGTGATGTCTGTACTCCATGTACTGACAAAACATTGGCCTTAATTTCAAAATACTTACTCTCAGTATAAGTGACTACTTACACTGAGAGCAGGCTGAGATCTGGCACTTTGGAATCTGTCCCCTGGTATAAGGCTTTTTAAAGATATGCCTTACACTGAAGTAAGTCACTTACATTGAGAGCAACTCTTTTGTAATCTGGCTCATTGTGTTCTTTAAATCAGGATTGAGATAAGTGAACATTTTGGGGGTAGAAAGGCATTTATGAGTGAGTTTTCTACCCAAATACCTTACTGGAATTTCTTGCATTTTTATCGTGAACTGCTTTAGGTGAACTGATAAACGGTTTCTTATGTGCAGCTACAAAATCTAGCATTTTGAACTGTTTTGTTTTGATTATATGGCATTACACCTGGTTTCCACCTGGGAGCTATTTGACATCTGCTGAAAAAGCTGGGATAAAATAATGTCCAGAATGTATATGCACTAAGTTTTCATTACACCAAAGTAATGAATTATAAAACAGACAAGAAAACCTTCTTTCTACTGTGAATAGGGTGAGGTCTGCAATGTACAGACAAAGACAGCGTGCTGCAACAACAAAAGTAGAAAAAGCAGAATCACCAAAAAAGAACAACAGGAACCAGTGTATACCACGTTTATTGCTTTCTCTCTCTAGCGCGTCGGCCACAGTAAGCCTTCAAGGAGTAAAGTGTCACATCCAACAAACAATATATATAATCACATCAATTAATCAATAAAATAATTATACAATTAGTCAATAAAATTAATGGAAATCCATTAAATTAAATTACACTTTTCCAGCAACATTCTGTATTTAAACCCCTAGGCAACAAGGTACTATATTTTAAAATAAAAACAGTTTCCTTCTTTAAAAGTAGTTTTTCAACAATAGATATATCAGGTTCACAAAAAGCTACCTATTGTAAAATAGTGGCTTTTAAACTATTACTATTGCCACTATGGTGTTCATGAAAATGTTGAGCCAAAAGGCTCTCTAATTTGTTGTTTCTTATGTCCCTAAGATGCTCAAGAAGACAGCGTGCTGCCTATAAACCTGGATTGAGATACAGTTCATAGATTCATAGGTTGGTACTAGGCTATCGGCTCTAGTGCCTATACAAGCCTAGCCATAACATTTCCCTGGCTATTTCTTACCAGAATATTTACTTCTCTGGTCCCCTGTCTAGCAGAGTGACTGACATGATCCCTGGGGTGAATTTCCTATCTCTCATGTAGTCGTCAAGGTTCTTTTTAAAGAGGACAAAAACAACAATAGGAGCCAGCAGACGTGGATCTGGAAGTCCAATTTTATTGTGAAAGGTTTAAAAACCTACACATTTATGTACAGACCGGTTTCGGTGGAAAGAAAACACAACCTTCTTCATACACTGAAGAAGGTTGTGTTTTCTTTCCACCGAAACCGGTCTGTACATAAATGTGTAGGTTTTTAAACCTTTCACAATAAAATTGGACTTCCAGATCCACGTCTGCTGGCTCCTATTGTTGTTTTTGTCATATATTTTACTTCAGGGCCGTGCAGTTGCTCTACGTGTAGGGAACTCTTTTTTTGGTGACACTCTTTTTAAAGAGGGCCAAAGAGGCGCTCAGCTTGACATGTATGGGCAGTCTATTCCAGAGTATGAGGAGTCTCTGGGTCAGGAACCTATCCCCTCCAGCATGTTTTGTTCATTGTGATGACCAGGTTTAGATCCCTGGAGCGCATGGCTCTGAGGGATTAGGATTTCTTTAAGTGTAGCATGTCCAACAGCACTGGGTTTGACATGGCCTTGTATGTTAAGCAGTGAAATTCTTAAGGGTAGAATGGTATTTTTATTTATTTGTATCAAAGAACCTTATTAGAATTCCTCACTTTTACTGTAGTCTGCCTTATGGGATCTGACACAAAAAAATACTTATTTTCACCTAATAAAATCCAGCATTTCTGAAGACTTTTGTTGTCACAGTCTGATATTATACATGATTTTTACCATGGGACTATTTAGCATCTAAGCAACACTTCAAATGAAGCAAAAACCAAGAAAATAAAATAAAATAAAAAATCCAAACTTATACATGGAAACACCGGTTTAATAGGACACAGCACAGAATCCCAATGACTAAGCGCTTTCA
This sequence comes from Protopterus annectens, assembly GCF_019279795.1. NCBI lineage: Eukaryota > Metazoa > Chordata > Ceratodontiformes > Protopteridae > Protopterus > Protopterus annectens. Next base: position 1,155,227,954 of record NC_056730.1, read on the forward strand.
CCATAACAATGGCTTCATCAGATGAAGCCATTGTTATGGTGAAAGTGCTTAGTCATTGGGATTCTGTGCTGTGTCCTGAAACCATTGTTATGGTGAAAGCGCTTAGTCATTGGGATTCTGTGCTGTGTCCTGTTAAACCGGTGTTTCCACGTATACATTTTGATTTTTTATTTTATTTTCTTGACTATTTATTGTATCAAAGAACCTTATTAGAATTCCTCACTTTTACTGTAGTCTGCCTTATGGGATCTGACACAAAAAATACTTATTTTCACCTAATAAAATCCAGCATTTATGAAGACTTTTGTTGTCACAGTCTGATATTACACATGATTTTTACCATGGGACTATTTAGCATCTAAGCAACACTTCAAATGAAGCAAAAACCAAGAAAAGAAAAGAAATTAAAAAATCCAAACTTATACATGGAAACACCGGTTTAATAGGACACAGCACAGAATCCCAACGACTAAGCGCGTTCACCATAACAATGGCTTCATCAGATGAAGCCATTGTTATGGTGAAAGTGCTTAGTCATTGGGATTCTGTGCTGCGTCCTGAAACCATTGTTATGGTAAAAGCGCTTAGTCATTGGGATTCTGTGCTGTGTCCTATTAAACCGGTGTTTCCACGTATACATTTTTATTTTTTATTTTATTTCCTTGACTATTTAGCATCTGCTTATAAAGCTTGGAGAAAGTAATGTCCAGAACATATAATACACACCATGTTCTCATTACGCCAGAAGAAATAATTTAAAATATTTCACCAGGCAAGGCAGCATTTCTGCTACATAGCAAGGGTCTCCATCTCAAACAACCATAAGAATTATATGAGGGCTAGTTCACTCAGCTTAGGGCCATAACCTCTAAAACAAAAAGAAAGATAGTTATTGTAGCTAGGTATGTAATGACAGATAAAAAACTTCTCTAAAGTCAACTTCACACTCCTCAAGACCGAGGTGGGAAGTTTCAAAGCTCCCAATCAAATGGAAAATGATGACCCAATGGCAGAATCCTTTACAAGAGCATTCTATGAACACCTTCAAGAATGCATGGACTGAGCCATCCCAAGTAAAACCAAGACCAACTCCTCAAAAAAAAAGGAAGCCAGTCTCATGGACCAAGGCCATAAATAAACTTTACAACAGAAGGAGGAAACTCCTGCAAGATAGAACAAAATCCCAAAATAAGAAGGCATCGCTGATTAACATCAGTAAAAAAACTGCATTCCCTCATTAAATCATCCAAGGCCAACTTCGAAAGATAAATAGCCAATGACTCTAAGAATAACCACAAGGCCTTCTTTAACTAGGTCAAGAGTCTAGGGGCAAACACTCAGATATGCTCCGAGCTAGTGCATAATGGCCATAAATACACTGAACCAACCGACATTCCCAACATCCTGGCTGACAAGTTCAGTGCAAACTTCACCCCCCCCTCCACCAAATGGGTTAGCACCCATCCCAGAAGAATGTGGTGCTCCAGATATCTCAGACACACAAGTAAAGACAGCCCTTGCAAAGGCCAAAAACACAGCATCAATGGAACCAGATGCTATCCCAGGTTGTGTCTTACACAAGCTTCAAAATGAACTAACCCCCCCATCTCAAATCACTATTCAAACTCAGCCTCTCTACAGGCTATGTACCCAAAGAATGGCATACAGCAACAGTCGTACCACTCCACAAAGGTGGTGCCACAACTGACCCTGGGAACTATCGCCCTATAAGCTTGACTAGCTTGGTCTGCAAAGCCATGGAATGCACTATCATGGAGCTCATTAACAGGGACATTGGGAACCTCCAGACACTAGACCCCACACAGTTTGGCTTTGTTAAAGGCAGATCTTGCCTCCTGAACTTGGTCGACTTCTTCGAAACAGTCACCAAGGCCATAGATGAAGGGAAGGTGGTCCACACAGCATATCTGGGCCTCGCTAAGGTGTTCGACACCATCCCACACTCAGGAATCATAGACAAACTTACCAGCTTAAATATCAACCCCCATGTCATGAGATGGGTTGCCAATTGGCTCTCAGACAGAACCCACATGGTAAGAGTGGCAGTTGCCATGTCTGACTCTAAACCAGTCACAAGTGGAGTCCCACAGGGCTTCGTCCTGGGACCCCTCCTGTTCGGTATATATTTCTCCGAAGTACAGGCAAAGGCGGAGGGACTGTGGCTAACCAAGTTCACAGATGACTGTAAATTGGGTGCAATAATTGACTCTCCAGCTGACACAGACATCCTGCAAAAGGGACAAACACCTGGTATCAAAGTCACGGCCTCAAGCTAAATGCCAAAAAATGCATAGTAATCCCATTTGGGAAAGACAAAGTACCTACAAACTACCACATAGATGGGAATCCACTAAGTACAGAAGAAGTAATTAGGGACCTGGGTACCCAAGTAGATAGCATGCTCTCTTTTGATAACCACATAGCCAAAATGGTCAGGAAATCCTTCTATGTGGCACACCTGATCACAAAGGGTTTCTCATCCAGATCCAAGGAGGTGATTGTGCCCTTTACTCCTCACTCATTAGGCCCATAATAGAGTACAATGTCCCATTTGGGATGTACCTCACTAGACACCTGCAACAACTAGAAAGACCACAGAAGTACCTCACTAAGAGGATTAAGGGCCTTAAACAATTACCCTATGAAGCACGACTAAAAAAGCTCCATCTCTTCTCAGTCGCTTACCGTCTGCTCAGAGGTGACCTATAGAGCCATGTCAAACCCTGAACTAATGGACATGCTTCACCTCAAAAAAACGAGATCCCTCAGAACCACTCATTCTAGTGACTTGAACCTATGTACAACAATAAACAGGACATGTTGGAGGGATAGATTCCTGTCCCAGTGACTCCCCTCACTCTGGAATAGAATACCAATCCATGTTCGACAGAGCTCCTCTCTGACCCTCTTCAAGAGAAATCTTGATGAGTGGATGGGTAATCGTACGTTCTACCCTGGGATCACTTCAGGAGCCCTGTTGACAGAAGCCCAGGTTACTAATCTAATAGGGAGGCGAAAGCCATCACTCTGTGGCTAGGCTTATAAATGTCCATGGGCAGATAGCCTAGTACTTACCTATGAACCTATATAGTGCTACCCTTTAAATCACAATTGATAAACAGTAAAATTCTCAGGGTAGAATGTGATTCCTGAGTGTGTTCTGCACCAAAGTATCTTATCAGAAGATTTTTTATTGTTAACTGCCTCAGTGGAACTGACACAGGGCTTGTTGCACCTACATTTTATTTATTTAGTTATTTGACATTTGTTGACCAGGTATGTCCGACTGAGCAAAAGCCCTTTTTCAACAGAGGCCCGGGGAGAAAAGCTCCAATATAGGACACATTAAAGATACAAATAATAATACTCATTGAGGCTGTACTAGCATTGAAAACAATCATTAATCTAAATAACATAGGTGGGTGTCATATACAGATTAACGGTACAAGTCTTTACAAACTGTGCACTTAGGAGGAGTAGACAGTTAAAGAAGACAAGTACAAGGGGAACAGAAAGAAGTTTAAATGTAGTAGATATAAGAAAAGGTAAAAACAAGCTGAGTGATGTAGAAATAAGAGTAGGGATACAAGCCAGTGGAGCAGTACAGAGCAGTTGTTAGAATAATCAGAATAAGGGAAGGAGAAAAAAAAGAGAGTTAAGTTATGTTGGGTTTTTGCAAAGACATGTCCAGGAGTTCAGCCAGTAATCTTCTGGAGCTTTTTAGCATCTCTGAGGACTTTTGTTGTCACATTCTGGCATTATACTTCGTTTCTCTTAGTGGCTATTTGTCATATTTTCCAAATTTTGGGTGAAACTAATTTCCAGAATATATGCACTATAATCTGTTATAATATCAGAAGTAAAAATTCAATATATTTTACATGGAAAAAAATATATATTCATCTATAATATGCTCGGGCTAAAATTCCATGCTTTGAAATGGTTTAATAGTGTGTTCAAATTCAATATTATACCATGACCCCCCCCCCATTAATATTCCAAAACGTGCACGCTGATTGGCCAGCGTGCACGTTGTAAATCGACTTATACTAATGGAAAAACGTCCGGTCGCCTGGACTTTTTCCATTAGTATAAGTCCTTTTTTAAAACACTGTCTCGCTATGTTAAAAGAGTTTAACATAGCAACACATTTAAAAAAAGCAATGGAGATCTCCGTTGCTTTTTTTAAAGTTATCTTGCTATGTTAAACTCCTTTAACATAGCGACACAGTGTGTAAAAGGCAATGGAGATCTTGCTTTCTCCGTTGCTTCTTTTTTAAACCTGTCTCGCTATGTTAAATGGGTTTAACATAGCGAGACAGCTTTAAAATAAGCAAAATAAGCTTTGCCCTCGGGGCCAAACCACACCAACCGTGGGTAAATCCCGCATTACCCATACCCAGGCATGGGTTATTGCTATATTATGCTGCACTGAAACTCCTGACAGTAGAATAAAATTCTTAGCTGGGATTTTTAGTTGAATACCTTGCTGCTATTACCTGAAAGTTTCATAATGAAATCTGAAAAGGAGACTGAGATGTTTTCTTTAATACACAGATAAAAGTTTTGTTGATGTACAGAGATATAAAAAGTTCACACACCCCTGTTAAAATGTCAGTTTTTTGTGATATAAAAAATGAGACCACAATAAATCATTTCAAAACTTTTCCCACCTTTAATGTGATCTATAGCCTGTACAATTCAACTGAAAAACAAACAAATCTGTTAGGGGAAAAATATAAAAAATAAAAAATGTACAATAAGCTGGTTGCACAAGTGTGCACACCCTTAAACTAATACTTTGTTGAAGCACCTTTTGATTTAATTACAACATTCAGTCTTCTTGGGTACACACCTGCCATCAATTAAAGAGACTCTGATTACCCCCAAATAAAATTCAGCTGCCCTAGTAGGATTTTCCTGACATTTACTCAGCCTCCTGCTACAGCAAAAGCATTGGTTTGTAGAGAGCTTACAAAGCATCAAAGGGATCTCATTGTTGAAAGGTATCAGTCAGGAGAAGGGTACAAAAACATTTCCACAGCACTGGATATACCATGTAACACAGTGAAGACAGTCATCAAAATGTGGAGAGAATATGGGACGACAGTGATGTGGCAAAGAACTATACATCCCTCCAAAATTGATGAAAAAACAAGACGAAAAGTGGTCAGGGAGGCTGCCAAGAGACATACAGGAATATTGAAGGAGCTGCAGGAATTTCTGACAAGCACTGGTTGTGTACTACATGTGACAACAATTTCCTGTATTCTCTATATATCTGGGCTATAGGGTAGAGTTGCAAGACAGAAGCCTTTTCTTACACAGAAAAACATCCAGGCCCGGCTAATATTTGTAAAACAATACGTCAAGTTTCCCAAAAGCATGTGGGAAAATGTGTTATGGTCTGATGAGACCAAGGTTGAGCTTTATAGCCACAATTCCAAAAGGTACGTTTGGAGCAAAAACAACACTTCGCATCACCAAAAGAACAGCATCCTTATGCATGTTGGTGGCAGTATCATGCTTTGGGGTTGCTTTTCTTCAGCTGGAACTGGAGCTTTAGTCAAAGTGGAGGGAATTATGAACAGTTTCAAATACTAGTCACCTTTGGCCCAAAACCTTCAGGTGTCTGCTAGAAAGCTGAAGATGAATTTCACCTTTCAACACGGCAATTACCCCAAGCATACATCCAAATCAACAAAAGAATGGCTTCACCAGAAGAAAATTAAAGTTTTGGAATGGCCCAGTCAGACCCCAGTCCTAAATCCAATAGAAAATCTGTGGGATGACCTGAAGAAGGCTGTGCACAAGAGTTGCCCTCGTAATCTGACAGATATGGAGTGCTTTTGCAAGGAAGAGTAGGCAAATATTGCCAAGTCAAGAAATGCCATGCTGATAGACTCCTACCCAAGAAGACTGAAAGCTGTAATGAAATCAAAAGGTGCTTCAACAAAGTATTAGTTTAAGGGTGAATACACTTATGCAACCAGCTTATTGTACATTTTTATTTTTAATATTTTTCCCCTAACAGATTTGTTTATTTTTCAATTGAATTGTACACATTATAGGTCACATTAAAGGTGGGAAAATTTTGACATGATTTATTGTGGTCTCATTTTTTTATATCACAAAAACCTGGCATTTTAACAGGGGTGTGTAAACTTTTTATATTCACTGTATATGAGTTAACTGTCAGTGTTTAATGTTTTGCTTTATACACACTTTCTATTGGCAGTGTTGCTTTAAAATTCTGTTTCATGTGCAAACACAGTAATGGCTTAGAATACTCCTTAACTAAGTTGTTATTATACCAGAATAATAATAATCTGCTGTATTTTAAAAGAAAAAAAGTATTTTTCACTTGTAATGTGTTGCGACTATAGGGTCATGCTTTCAAGCAGCTAAAGATGTGGGGTCATATTCAGTAGTGTGCTAATATGAAACACTCGAGGTTACAACAGCAGACACACATATTTTATAGCTGAAAACCCTTTGGTAATTCCTGAAAGTTTCATAGTTATACCTCAAAGAAGGACTAAGATCTGGCATGTTATATACAAATTTCCAGATTCTGTGGTTCATTTCATTTATCCATCACCATCTGACATTTTGCTTTATATTCAGTTTCCATAAATTATGTTGTACATTCCTTCTTCTCAGTATGTAGAATATTGTAAGGATATAGAACATATCTGTCCGAAGCTGTAATTGCAGAGGTGGGAGGATGGCGTAATGATTAAGGTGTTTACCTAGCAGACCCAATGTGCAGGGTTTGATTCTCCCATGGGGTAATTGGCTAGGCTTACAATGACCCATGAGGGCAGTTAGCCAAGTATGAACAAGAAGTCAAAATCTTGTTTCACTTGAATATAGAATTTTTGTGTCAGAATTTGACTGTCATAAATCATCTGATTTAGATTCATATGTAATAAAGAAAATTACATGAAGGCAAAGTTGTTTTTATTTCTTTATACCTGGAATCAGACTATAGTTGAGGGTCCTGACGTATTATTCTGAGGAATCTGATGTAATATTCCATACAGTTTCAGAGGTATGTACCTTTTTTTGCTAGTTATCCCCGGTAGTCATATATTGTCATATGTATGCTCTCTTTTTGGTTTCCAAAAACATGTGCATTTTGTATTTTCTGAGGCTGACAAAATGTATATGCTTATGAAACATATTAGTGCGAACCAAAAATAATGTTATTTTCTCATAAAAAGTGATATTTTGAATCCAGTGATTTGTTATACAAGGATAACATATCTACATGAGCTGGGTTCATCTAATGACTTGGGTGTTTGCGGAGCTGGCAGGGAGGGATGAGCTTGCCTATCTTTGAGGGGAAGGGCATTTGTTGAGGTACTCCCTGAAGGGATGCATGGTCCATAGAGGAAAATACCTCTCACATGGAATAGACAAATGCAGGGGGGAGTGAAGTGTGTGATTAAATAACATCCCCCTGCAGACACAGTTGCCAGCATGCCCCTCCTCCCCAGGACACCCTTAAGTTCCACAGGCCCCAGTCCTGAGTCAGAAAATGTTTGGAGATGGAACGAAGTTCTGGTATATCCAGTGGTGGACAGAGGCACTGGGACAGTCTGAAAAAATAAAGCAAAAAGGGTGAGGAAAAGTAAATATTTTGACATTTTATATGTTACAGAAAAATATGCATGTTTAGCTATTAGCTTGTTTGGTCAGGATGCTCTTAATTGAGATTGTAGTGCCTTCTTTTCTGTCAAATATTAGATCAAACTATATGCAATAACAGCCTCCATTTGCAAGGTTCTTGCCCTGAATAAATCACAATAAGACACTGAATCAGTAGAGAGAAAACCAAGGAAGTCACAATTCATGAAACTTATAAATGGCATTATTTGCTAATGAAAATAAATAAATGTCTTGCATTTTCCTTCAGAGTAAAAAAAAGGCTATCAAAAGCAGAATTATATGAAAATATTGATATCTCAGTTATACAAAAGTATAGGAAATATCACTTTTTATGAGAAAATAACATTATTTTTGGTTCGCACTAATATGTTTCATAAGCATATACATTTTGTATATACTCATAAGTATTTTTTAAACTTTTTAGTTTGCATTTTTCGATCTTTTGAGCTTTTCGACTACTGTTTGTGCCTATATTACTGTTTTATTACCTTATTTTCCTGTTTTTGTGAGCTTATATTGTTGATTGCACTTGTGGGCTAAAGTATTGCTTAAAAGTAACAAACAGGCTAATACACTCAAGTGTACCAGCCTTTGATAGCAATTTAGTCGAAAACAAAGCATTTACTGCATTTTTTCTGTCTGTTTGCAAAAAAAAAAAAACAACAAATATTTCTCCTTTCCTAAACTTTCCTAGATAGTTGTTCCAGTGATCAGATTTTGCTGATCCTTGGGCTTTGTATTTGGTTTCTGTGTTCCTCCATTTTCTTGTGTGGCCAGAGGTAGTTTCTTTACTCACCAGTGGGAGTGGGGAGTACTGAGCTGATTGTTTGTCCTCAGAGGAGTGGTTAGAAGCAGCAACTAGTAATTTGTCGGTCATTTTGGGTCATTTCCTGTTTTTTACAGCCCCCTGCTATAAAGCACGCTTTGGCAGGCTTTTCTGGCATTAGAGAACTAGGCATAGCTCCTCGTGGTCCCCTGCAGAGTTCCTAAGCCAGCAGAGAGCAGAAAAAGCAACTTTCTTGATCATAAGTATTTTTTAAACTTTTTAGTTTGCATTTTTCGATCTTTTGAGCTTTTCGACTACTGTTTGTACCTATATTACTGTTTTATTACCTTATTTTCCTGTTTTTGTGAGCTTATATTGTTGATTGCACTTGTGGGCTAAAGTATTGCTTAAAAGTAACAAACAGGCTAATACACTCAAGTGTACCAGCCTTTGATAGCAATTTAGTCGAAAACAAAGCATTTACTGCATTGCTTTCCGTCTGTTTGCAAAAAAAACAAAAAAACAAAAAAATATTTCTCCTTTCCTAAACTTTCCTAGCTAGTTGTTCCAGTGATCAGATTTTGCTGATCCCTGGGCTTTGTATTTGGTTTCTGTGTTCCTCCATTTTCTTGTGTGGCCAGAGGTAGTTTCTTTACTCACCAGTGGGAGTACTGAGCTGCTTGTTTGTCCTCAGAGGAGTGGTTAGAAGCAGCAACTAGTAATTCGTCGGCCATTTTGGGTCATTTCCTGTTTTTAAAAGCCCCCTGCTATAAAGCACGCTTTGGAAGGCTTTTCTGGCATTAGAGAACTAGGCATAGCTCCTCGTGGTCCCCTGCAGAGTTCCTAAGCCAGCAGAGAGCAGAAAAAGCAACTTTCTTGATCATAAGTATTTTTAAGCTTTTCAGTTTGCATTTTTCGATCTTTTGAGCTTTTCGACTACTGTTTGTACCTATATTACTGTTTTATTACCTTATTTTCCTGTTTTTGTGAGCTTATATTGTTGATTGCACTTGTGGGCTAAAGTATTGCTTAAAAGTAACAAACAGGCTAATACACTCAAGTGTACCAGCCTTTGATAGCAATTTAGTCGAAAACAAAGCATTTACTGCATTTTTTTCTGTCTGTTTGCAAAAAAACAAAAAAAACAAAAAATATTTCTCCTTTCCTAAACTTTCCTAGCTAGTTGTTCCAGTGATCAGATTTTGCTGATCCCTGGGCTTTGTATTTGGTTTCTGTGTTCCTCCATTTTCTTGTGTGGCCAGAGGTAGTTTCTTTACTCACCAGTGGGAGTGGGGAGTACTGAGCTGCTTGTTTGTCCTCAGAGGAGTGGTTAGAAGCAGCAACTAGTAATTCGTCGGCCATTTTGGGTCATTTCCTGTTTTTTCCAGCCCCCTGCTATAAAGCACGCGTTAGCACGCTTTAGCGCGATTTAGCGTGGAGCTGCTACCGTTGCACACTAGGGCAGCGCCGGCTAATCAGATTTAAACTATTAGGGCTACCTAAAGTCCACTCTTCAAATTTTCCCTTAAAACTACCTTCCTCAAAGTATACTACTGTTCTATTTAGTGTATCCTACAACTATAAATTATCTCTACTTGACTCCCAAGTAGACTATTCTCTATCTGTATAGCGAAGCACTTGCTCCTACAGTACTTATCACCTCGATACAGCACTCTTGTTATAGAAAGTACCCCAAAAAGCAAACCCCATTTCTCGGTCACCCACATCCCCCAGAACCTTTTCTTAAGTTTTTCTGTCTATTCCTTCTAGCATGTTGAGGGATCAGTTGCTAATGTCCTCTCCTGCTCAGCTGGTGAACCTGGGAATATTGAGGCAATGTTACAATTGCCTCATGTACCTGAACAACCATCTCCTCCTCCCACAAAACACAAATACATGCGAGAGATGCAACTATACGGCCAAACTGGAGGCTGAGCTCTCTCAATATAGGACTGGCATGACCAGACAGGAGGAGAAGGTAACCACACACACTATAGACCCAGTCTCACATAATACCATCACAACCTCAAATCATACACATAAACACACAAAGACATACTGGAGGCTCTGATCAAAAATCTACCAAAACAGCAGAGGCCACCAAAGCAGACACCCAAACAACTACCACCTCAGAACACAACACCTGCAACACATAGACCACACAGTCAGAGTGTCAAGCAGTCACAGCCCTTAAGGCCAAACACAATGCCAGACACACTAGTCATTGGTGACTCCATAGTCAGACACACTGATGTCCCGCTCACCAGACTGAGTAAGGAGAAGGTCACAGTAAGCTGCCTGTCGGGTGCTAGAATCCGCCACATAACGCATGCACTCAGGTCTCTCAACAGCAGGTACAAGTACAACTCAATCATTGTCCATGCTGGTGTTAACGACCTGAGACGTACCTCCTTGGACTACATGAAAAGAGACATAGAGGAGCTCTCTGATTATGTAGCCTAAGCAGGTATGACCCTGACCTTGAGCAGTATCCTACCTTCACCAAGAATGATGCCACAATACAGAGATAAGATGATCAGCTTTAACAATTGGCTTAAACTCTGGTGTCATTCAAAGGGGATCCAATGTCTGTCTGCCTGGGATGACATGCTGGACAAGCCACGCTGCTTCGCAAGGGACGGCTTGCACTTGTCACCCCTGGGATTCTGGATTTTGGCAAAGGCTCTTGCCACCCCATAGTGCCTTTTTTAGGCAAGGCTCAAATTCTAAACCTACCACCCTAGAACAAAACAAAGAAAAAAAACTAAGGGTAATGCTGCTCAGTGCCAGAAGTCTCAACCTCAAGATGCACGCACTCGAGGCCCTTCTCAGTATGGAGAACATTGATGTCTGTGCTGTGACAGAAACCTGGTTCAAGGCTCCTGAGAGCACCCCAGCACTATCAGGTTTTACCTCATATCATGCGTTCCGGCCCCAAAACCCAGACAATATCAAGAAAGGCGGAGGGGTATCCATATTCATCAAGGACACCCACACCTCAAGATTGGTGGCATCGCACGATGCATCGGAAACCATCCAGGTGCAATTAACCATAGGCAAGACTGCTCTGCAATTTGTAGCATGTTACAGGCCACCCTCGCAAACTCAGGATCCTCATATGGCCTTCCTGAAAACACTGGAGGGGATAAATGTATCTCCGAACACCATCATACTAGGTGACTTCAACTACCCTAATATAGACTGGGAACACTACTCAAGCCCATACACTCTAGTCCAAAAGTTCCTGGAATTCATAAACTCAAATGCCATGGAACAACTAGTCACCATCCCCACAAGAGGAGAAAACATACTTGATCTCATCATCACGAACATGGGAGCACAGTGTTCAACGCCGGAAGTATACCCCTCACTGGTGAGATCTGATCACAAACTAATCTCGCTGGAGGTCCTCATCCCGCCCCCACCTGAAATGAAAAAGACCACAGTAAAGAACTTCTCGAAAGCCGACTTCACACTTCTAAAGACTAGTGTGGTCTCCTTTAAGGCCCCTGAGCCAGCGGTTAACATTACTCAAACTGCTGAATCACTTACAAATGCCTTCTACCAGCACCTGCAGGGCTGCATGGATCAGGCAATCCCAAGCAAAACAAAGACTCTTTGTACCAAAGGCAAGCGTCCAGTCTGGTGGACCCCAGCCATAAACAAACTCTACAACAAAAGGAGAAAGCTACTACAAGATAGAGCAAAATCCTTAAAAGGTAAGACAACGCTGATCACTATAAGTAAAAAGCTAAGAGCTCTCATAAAATCATCCAAAGCTAATTTTGAGAAAAAATAGCTAAGGACTCTAAAGACAACCATAAGGCATTCTTTAGCTATGTCAGAAACCTAGGAGGAAACTCCCAGATATGCTCAGAATTAGTTCAAAATGATGTGAAGATTACTGATCCTACAGACATTGCCAACATACTGGCTGAAAGGTTCAGTGCAAACTCCCCCTAAAGGAGAGATATCTATACCAAATGATTGTAGCCCCCCAAAACATCTCTAACGCCCAGGTGAGAACTGCTCTCTCCAAGGCAAAGAACACAGCATCCATGGGACCTGATGGTGTCCCCGGCTGTGTGCTCCATGAACTCAACGAGGAATTAAACCCACAGTTAGGACAGCTGTTTAATCTTAGTCTCACCTCCGGATACGTACCCAGGAGTGGCGCAGCGACTGTGGTCCCACTCCACAAAGGCGGTGCCTCCACCGACCCTGGAAATTACCGTCCCATTAGCTTGACAAGCCTTATCTGCAAAGCCATGGAGAGGATCATAATGGATCTCATAAATAAAGACATAGGGAACTTGCAGACTTTGGATCCAACCCAGTTTGGCTTTGTCAAAGGAAGATCATGCCTTCTAAACTTGGTTGACTTTTTCGAAACAGTCACCAAGGCCATTGACGAGGGAAAGGCAGTCCATGCAGCCTACCTAGACCTGGTGAAGGCTTTTGATACAATACCTCACTCGGGTATCACTGAAAAACTCATCAACTTAAATGTAAACCCATACATTACAAGATGGGTTGCAAACTGGCTGAGTGACAGAACCCACAGGGTCAGAGTTGCTGGTGCCATGTCAGACTCAAAGCCTGTCACAAGTGGTGTCCCACAGGGCTCAGTCCTGGGCCCACTCTTGTTTGGCATCTACTTTTCTGAAGTACAAGCAAACACAGGAGGGTTATGGCTGACAAAGTTTGCAGATGACTGCAAACTGGGCGCCGTAGTGGAAAACACATCCGACACAGATATCCTTCAGAAGGGTCTCACAGAAACGGATAACTGGTGCCAGAGCCATGGCCTAAAGTTAAATGCCAAGAAATGCATAGTCATACCCTTCGGGAAAAATAAGGTTACCCTAGCTACCATATAGGTGGCAATCCCTGAACACAGAAGAAGTTATTAGGGACCTGGGAACCCAGGTTGACAGTAGCCTTTCATTCGACACTCATATTGCTAAAGTAGTTAGGAAGACCTTCTACATTGCCCACCTTATCATGAAGGGATTCACATCTAGATCAAGGGAAGTCATAGTCTCCCAATACTCATCACTCATCAGACCAATGATCGAGTACAATGCCCCATTCGAATGTATCTGACCCGACACTTGCAGCAGCTGGAGAGGCCACAAAAGTTCCTCACCAAAAGGATAAAGGGTCTCAAAAATCTGTCTTATGCTGCCCGACTGAAAGAACTCCAGTTATATTCAGTTGCTTACCGCTTGCTCAGAGGTGACCTATGCCTGACATACAAGGCCATGTCAAACCCAGATTTGATGAACATGCTTCATCTCAAAAATCTAGATCCCTCAGAGCCACAAGGGCGGAGACTTAAACCTCGACACGGTTATTAATAGGATGTGCTGGAGGGATAGATTCATCACCCAAAGACTCCCTATGCTGTGGAACAAAATCCCGGTTTATGTGAGGCAGAGCACCTCGCTGGCCTTGTTCAAGAGGAATCTTGACCAATGGATGGGAGATCGCAGATACACCCCAGGGGTTACCTCAGTGTCACTGCTCGACAGAGGCACAGCAAAATAATGGGCATAGTTTCTCCAAACTAAAGGGGTGGCGTAAGCCACAAAACTATGGGCTAGGCTTATAAATGCCCTCGGGCAGATAGCCTAGTATGAACCTATGAACCTATGAATCTATGAACAAAAGACTATGCATTGCTGTATAAAATTAATTTTTATTCTAATTTTGTATTAAAATTGTAATTTTGTTTTAACCAGCGTGCATGATTAGTTTAAGAGCTAATGTCGGCAATATGGTGGCTAAAAGATCCACTTAGGTGCTCGTTTGACATACACAAGCGCTCTTGCACTAGTCTTGTGCATTTCCAGCCCCTGTATGCAAATTAACCCATTTGCAGATGAAAACTATGCAAATAAGGTAAATATGCTATCCAGGAAGCTGGAATTAGGCCGTGTAAGACTAGCGTAATCTGCAGAAATGTACTCGGTTAGTAACCAAGTGCATTTCTGCAAATTACAAAACGTAGACATGACAGCTCCAAATAAAGGATGTATATGCTGTGTAAAGCATGTCAATGGCCAAATATATGGTCATTGGCATGCAAAAGTGTTTAAAAAAAATAATAACAATTACTTTTTTTTTTTGCTAAACTCGGCTGTTTAAGCGTAGGGCAGTGGCGCGCAAATGGGAACAGGGGAAAAATAATAAAATAAACTTAAAATAAGCATTCTAACTAAAATCACTATTCTGCCATGCAAGTCAATGGCAGGCAGAAGACAACATGGCCAGTGAGTAGCGGTTGCTAAGGGGGGAGGCTCAGTGTGACACATGTAACTTTGCATTAGCAGGCAATCCTATGCAAATGAGGGGAATGATAATGAATCCCAGTTTTCCTCAGCATGCTAGTCAGGTCCCAATAGTGTAAGAGCATGAATAGCTGGTGCAAGCCTGGGAGTTAGCTGACATCATAGGGGGGTGTGTCAGCAATACTGTAAGTGGATTGGAGCCCTGTGGCTCGGGTTTGCCCTTAGATTAGCAGAGCTATAGAATGGGGGGGGGGTGTCTGAGACTGCGTAGCACTCTTTACATTGCCTAAGCGGGTGTGCGTACCATGCACCGGGTTTTAAAGGAAAAAAAAACAGTAAACCAGGAAATAGCAGCTCTGTGCACATCTGAGCACTGTGTTTGCACGGTGTACCCCCGGGCTTAAACAGGAAGGCAAAGGGAAGGGAAACCAGCAGTAGGAAGGTAACCAAGGAGAACTAGCTTAGCTGGGAAGTGAAATCTATCAGAATCAGCCAATTACACAGGTAGCATTCCAGTCCAGCCGTATAAAGTATTGCAAACACCCTTACCTCTTGTTTTTTCCCATGAACTCTGCAACACGAATGGGGACATTTTACAACACGAAAGCAAGAGTCAAAATGCTAGGGCTGCTTTTGCTATCATAAACCACAATGTGCAAGAGGCTGAGGGTGGTGAGGATGTGAATGCTGGTGACCAACCCACAGTGAGGAGAAGGAGAAGAGTGTACAGACCCAAGGCAACCTACCAGGGGCTACATGAGCTTGAGATAGTGGAGTGCTATAGGGTGGACACGGACCTCCTGCAGCAAATTCTTGAGCTGCGCTGGCCACACCTCACACACAGAACCAACAGAGGGAAATCCATCCCAGTGGAAACAAAGGTATGTGTAGGCTTAAGAATACTAGCCACAGGTACCTTCCAAAGGCCTACTGGGGATATAATGGGAATCTCACAGGCATCAGCATCTAGGGTACTCCACCAGTTCCTGGATGCCATGTCAGCACATGCCGGTGAGCACATATATTTTCGCAACATCTGTGAGGCATTGGCCAGCAATATGTGTCTCCTCTACCAAATAGCAGAATATCCTGCAGTAGTGGGTGCCATAGACTGCATGCACATGCACATAAAAGCACCACCTGGTGAGCGGGGTAGGGTATACATAAACCGCAATGGCTTCCCCTCCATCAACTGCCAGGTCATGTGCAATCCCCATGGCATTATAATGAATGTGTGTGCTGGAAGCCCTGGGAGCTATCCCCACATCTGGCATCTGACGCAGTTGTACCAGAGATTTGCCAATGGGGACATCCCAACTGGACACTTAGTGGGGGATGTTGGGTACACATTGGAGCCGTGGCTAATGACCCCTATCAGAAATGCACACACAACTGAACTAGAATGCCATAATGATGCACACGCACAAACCAGAATCATAATAGAGTGTGTGTTTGGGATGCTCAAGTCACGGTTCCAGTGCTTGGATCCATCCAGTGGAGCATTGCAGTACTCTCCAGCTACATGTACCCAAATTGTCATGGTATGTGTTATGCTACACAATATGATCCTGCGGAAACAGCTGCAGCAGGAACAGCATGAGGCAGGGCCACACAGCCCCCCCACCATTGCCAAGGCCACCACAGGCACAGAGTAACTAGGAGGAGGAACAACCTGAGCCCTCACCTTTAAGCAGAAGGAGGAGTGCACAGTATGCCCTGGCTTTGGCAAAGAGGCAACACATAGCACATACACTGACACAGTAGGAACCCATGGAATGGAAACTCTCTCCAACTTGAACATACAGTAAAAGGGATGTCAAACATGACACTGTCTGTGCTTTACAATGTATAGGGAGTGTACTATGAGCATCCAACATAGTCAGTCCACCAGCACTACCCTCAGTACTGGCAAAGCCACAAGGTAAGTCACCTTTCCTATCAATCACTGAATGCAGTAGTATGGTCTGTTAGTGGTATCAATGGTATGGATGTGAACATGCAAGGGAATTGGGTGGCTGAATGTGATGGCAGCAGATAGTGGATACCAATATGGGCACCATGACATCATAACAACTACTGGTGTCACCAAAGTAGGCAGTAACAGCCAAGGTAACGGAACACACTGCAGGACATGTGCTGGCCCAAATGTGTGTCCATAGGGCACACACATCCATGTCAGGGAGGTTCACATACCCAAAAACAGTCTCACCCAGCCAGCAGGACAAGTGTAGATGAACACAAAAAATGGCTGTGCTAAGGACCTCCAGTTATGGCTTATGGCAATGGAGAACAACATCCCCTCCAGACCTACACAGACAGAGTATAACAGGTCAGGAAATGGGATGTCAGTCCTGGAGGGTAGGAAGTCTGCAATGGAAATGTAGAGCAGTAAAACCTAATAACTATACTACACTGATATGCCTGTAGTCTGCAGAATAGATCAGAATACAGAATTAAAAGGAAACCAACAGATTACCATAAATACCAGTGCGGTCATATCAAATGTCCACAGTTGTCAGGTGTGCCCCCCCCAAACCCTATGTAGAAATGTGTCAGCATGCATGTGTGGGAGTAACAACAGTGAGCACAGAGTGCTTGAGCTGGCCCAAGTAGAAGGATGGATTGTTGCATGTGTACAATATGCAGAGCTCTGACTGTCAGGTTATTGTGTGGAAGCCAACAGGGTACCTGCAATATCAGATGGTTATAGAAAATGTCTACAACCCTATGTAGAATTGTATTAGCATCTATGTGTGGTTGTAACAACAGTGGAGCAAAGAGTACCTGAGCTAGCCAAATTAGGAGGATAGATTGGTGCATGTGTACAATATGCAGAGTTCTGTGTGTTAGGTAGTTGTGAGTGGTAAGGTGTGTGAAAGTCCCCAGCATATAGCCATGGAGGGGTGTATCCTGGTGGCCAGTGGCCAGGACTGTTGATATCAGGGCCACGTTCACACAACTGTAGTGCCAAACACAATGGTATCCCAGCAGGACGCATTCCAGCAGTATTTCAGATGAAGGTTTTGTATGTCACATCTGTCACCATTTGAAGGATGGACACAGCATAAATGTTGGCCCACACATGCAAACAATACACAGGTGGAATTACCCCAGACAGAGAGTGTATAGAATGTCACTGAAAGTGACACACCCTTGGAATCGTACATACAGGTCAGCAGCACATCAGTTGGTTGTGTAGTATGGTAACCTGATATGTAGTGTGGCCAAACAATGGCAGGCCACGAAAGGCAGAGGTATGATGCATGCAGAAGCTGCTGGTGTCCCTGCACAAGCCACCAGCAGGGGAAAGCTCCATGTATACCTGTGAGTCAGTTGCAAGTAGCTTACCTAGCAGTCATGCATGCAGCTCCCCACACCACCAGTCACAGGTAACACACAGGTGATGTCTTTGCAGCTGTGAATGAGTACAATATGACTCCATGTTACTCTAGAAATACCCACAGAATGCAGCATGTGGAAGAGGTGTCCCATGCAGGTTTCTCCCTAGCTGTAAGCTTCACCCTGCCAGCATCCACACCAATGGATCAATAAGGATTGAAACAATTGCCATCAACACCTTGCATGCCTACCCCACCACCCCAGGGAAATACAGTGGCTTGCAGCCTGGGGTAGTATGAGTGACAGAATGCAGTGGCTTGCTACAGAGAGCCTGCACCAGTATCCAATGCCCCACAGTCCTCTGTCAAAGGTCTGTGTCACGCATGTACTGCCACTGTATGTCACCACATGGACTCCCATATAACGACACAACACAGTCCACAGAACACAAATGCAAGGCCATGTTGACAAATCCCACTAGCATGTCCATCATGTTCTACTGTATGAACTATGGATCAACACCTACAGACTGCTGGGATGAAGTGCCAACTATAGGCATACCTATCATGTATTATTTGCATAATGGTAGGAAGAGGACAGAATAACAAAGGGGATGGAAGCATGGCTGCCATGGAGTGTGTGAAGGCTGAAACCCTGATGTGTGCACATACTTATCCCTGCCTCCAAACACAGGAATTGGTGGGTTGAAACCTGCTCATAAACCAGATTGTGAAGGGTGAATGACAAGAATTATGAGCCTTGCCTCTGCATAACCCGAGTGAAACCATACAGCTGTGAGGTATGGCCACAGATTGATATGGCCAGCCTGTCACAGTGATAAATGTACAACCATGGGACCCACAGCCACAATAACACCAAGGTGATGGACCATGTACACAGAACCATCAGCATGTGTCTGCAACTTATCCACCAGAATGGCATGAGTGTGCAAGAATATGTAGGTTGCATGCCACAATACTGGACACAGTTGTATTCCACTTGTAATTCTCAAGAAATCACTGTGAGCAAAGATGTATACCTGACAGTAGTTGATGACATAAAACATCACAGGATAATACAGTACATATCACTTAATATCCATGCTAACACCAACACCATGTAGCAGTAACAGCACAGACACAAGTAGCAACAGTATCCCAGTACTCTTTGCCCAATGTAGACCCATATTGTCAACCCATCGGCAGATATCCTGCAGAAGCAGGTAGCTAGCTGTAGGTGTAGAACACAAATACCTGCTCTGTAGTACAACCTACCTGGAATGGAGTCAAGCATGCAATACAGACAGTCATACTGGGCATGCTCCCACACTTAGAGAAATGAAGCCCATGTCTGCTAACAACAGTGGACTATACATAGCTGTCAGTCTCAGATGTGTGTGCAAACACTCTACATTGTACACTAGTCATGCTCTGCACACACTGGATAAGAATACACACATAAAGCCAAGGACAGCACACTATAATATATCAAACAAAACACATAGATAAATGTGGGGAAGGCAGTGACAGACAGTGACATGGAGCCCTCCCCCCATGATGCATGTCCCACACAGCACAATCCCAATTTGCCAATACCAATGATGTGTAAATAGCCATCAATGTAGACATTTGTCTGTGGTAGCCATTACCACTATACTGTCTGTGGTGCATGTGATAACTGTGTAACATGACAGTACAACATATCAACCATCTAGCATTTGGATACATGGTACTGTCAAATGTAAACCTGTGTGTGACTGAGTGAGTGTTGTATTTGTGCTACCAAACAAATGGTTCATGGACCATTCACACATACTGCAGTCTCCATTGCCCCACTGTAGCTAGCCTGCTGATGTCATCCACTGTGAAATACACCTTTGGTGAAGGAGTATCCTAGTAATCTCTGTGGCGTGTGTTGTAACTGCATAATGCTCTAGTGTGCTGTAGTAGTTAGGTAGGTGTTCTATTCCCATCCATGGCAGCTATGAGACTGTATGTGTAGGGACCAGTGCTTTTGAGGATAGTCAGTACATTTTCCATTCCCCTTTGTTGACAAGCTTGCTGATGTCATCTACTGTGAAATACACCTTTGTTGAAGAAGTATCTCAGTAATCTCTGTGGTGCATGCTGTAACTGTGTAATACTGTAGTGTAATAAACTCATTAGGTAGGAGTTCTATTCGCAGACATGGAAAGTGTGCGTGTGTGTGTGTGTGTGTGTGTGTGTGTGTGTGTGTGTGTGTTTGTTCCTGTGTAGAGAGCAATGCTTTTGAGTCCATTCACAGACACAACAACCTCTATTGCCCCACTTTGACAAGTGTGCTGATGTCATCATCTGTGAAATACACCTTTGGGGAAGAAGCAGCCTGGTAATCTCTGTGGTGCGTGCTATACCTGCTTGATGCTGTAGTATGATAAACTAGTTAGGTAGGAGCTCTATTCCCAGACATGGGAAGTGTGCGTTTGTTCCTTTGTAGGTGTAGGGAGCAATGCTTTTGAGTCCATTCACAGACACAACCTCCATTGCCCCACTTTGGCAAGTGTGCTGGTGTCATCAACTGTGAAATACACCTTTGGGGAAGGAGTAGCCCAGTAATCCCTATGGTGCGTGCTATAACTGCGTAATGCTGTAGTGTGATAAATTAGTTAGGTAGGAGTTCTATTCCCAGGCATGGAGAGTGTGTGTGTGTGTGTGTGTGTGTGTGTGTGTGTGTGTGTGTGTGTGTGTGTGTGTGTGTGTGTGTGTGTGTGTGTGTGTGCTCCTTTGCAAGTGTAGGTAGCAATGCCTTTGAGTCCATTCACAGGCACAACCTCCATTGTCCCACTTTGGCAAGTGTGCTGATGTCATCAACTGTGAAATGCACCTTTGGGGAAAGACTAGCCCAGTATTCTCTGTGGTACGTGTTATAATTGCGTAATACTGTAGTGTGATAAACTAGTTAGGTAGGAATTCTATTCCCAGACATGGAAAGTGTGTGTATTTGTCATTCGTATCCTGTGTGGAGGTGGCTGTGAGTGTGCAAAACCTGGCCTCATTAAGGAGTGGGTTTTGCAATTTTCAGATATGGTGGCCCAATGTATGTCACAATGTCCACCTTACAAGGATAACAGCTGTCAATCAGCTGAGAGGCTGGGGTGCCAATCCATACCCTTAGATGTGATATCAAAACCTGATGAACAAAGTAGGCAACCCTAGTATTACCCAGAGAAAACTCTGAACCCGTCTCATAAAACACACATGCCTAGGCAACAACTGTTATGTGGGTAGTACCCTGCATATTGTTCACAGATAGTAACCACAGTGTGATGCACTGGACTACAGAGAGCATGGCACTCTGTCCATCAGTACAATAGGCACATAATTGCAGACAGTGCGCCTTCACTATGATTCCCACTGGATGCCTGCAACAACTGTGGTTCCATCAAATGTGATCCACAAAGGACATAGCATGCCTTACACACATGTCCTGTATGGACAGATGCCACTGAAACCAAGGAATACCTGTATCATGCTATCAATGTAAGTGCAAGGTCAACTGGCTGTCCATTATCTGGCGCCACCATATGAGGCCAGATGATAACAATCTGTGTACACAACATGGACCAGACAACCCAGGTACACTTCTACATGTCACTGTACATGAATGTGGGACATATGGACATCCCAGACACCATCCATGTCATGGATTGGAGACCACATACATGGCAAGCATTGCAAAGCACTGGCCAAACACACATGATGGTAACCTAGGTGACTGGATGGTGAGTACAATACCAACCTATGTGAGTCATGCCAGACACTACACCCCTTAACCAGAATGCAGACCATTCTCATGAGGCCTGATGCAAAAGTATACCCTTCACCTAGCCTTATACAGCCCTCTGGAACAGCCAACGCCTACACAACAATGAAGCAATGCACACATGCACATCAGTACTGGCACCCTGTGTCTGTGTGTGTGGTGTACGATGCTTCTGACCACATACATACCCGGTATCACTCCCATTGGCTTACTGAAGCATGGTCTCTAATGTCAGACACCTTCACATACCCTTCACCCATAAAACCCCAGGATAACACTTTGGGCCAGATGATACCTATGCATTACTGTATTGTGGCAAACTAACTAGTTAGAAAGTGTATTTGTGACCCTGCCAAGTGTGGCAATGTGTATGAGTCCCTCAGAGAGTGTGGCTGTGTTGACACTGACACCTGTTCATGTGGACAGGCATGTGTGCTACACCTACTGTATCGCAACTATATCTGTGTTGCAGATGTCACTCACCAGAAC
>NC_056730.1:1155255336-1155270336 GCF_019279795.1 Protopterus annectens
TGATTCAAAGAAGTCAATCAGTTTCCTGAGACAAGATTGGCCCTCCATGAGCCCAGTCTGTGTGGGGTCCAGTGTTTGAGGGTTGCCAATGTCTGTGTTCATATATTCCATAATAATGCATTCCATGGCCTTGCAGATCAAGCTCATCAGACTGATGTGAGGGTAGTTTCCAGGATCCAAGGTGGATCCCCTCATGTGGAATTGGATAACTGCAGCTGTATGCCACTCAGTGGTCACCAAGCCTGATATGAGGATACGATTACACATGACAGTTAGGTGAGGTGCCATTTCATTTTGTTGTCCATGTAGTACACAGCTCAGGATGTCATCTGGTCCCATGGATCCTGTATTCTTAGCTGTGGAGAGTGAGGTTTCTACCTGTGTGGCTGTGAGTACTGGAAACTGGAAGTATTTTGGTACTGACATGGGCCCTTTAGGGGGAGAGAGGGGGGTGTATCTGGCATGAAATCAGTCTGCCAGGATATTGTCAGAATCCTTGGGATCAGTCTATGTAATGCCATTCTGTTGTAGCTCAGAGCACGTCTGAGCATTGCCATGTAGTTTTTGAACATAACTATAGAATGACTTGTGGTTATCTTTGGAATATGTGGCAATTTTAGTTATGTAACCAGCTTTGGAGGATGTCATGAGGGATCTCAGCATCTTACTGAGGCTGGTAAGGGAGTTGTTTGCTTCACTGGATGATCCTTTGTTAAGCAGCATTTTCTAATTTCTGTTGTATATCTGTTTATGGCAGGAGACCACCAGACTGTCTTCCTTTTTTTTGGAGGGGAGTATCGTGGTTTTATGTGGGATGACATGAATCATGCACAAGCGGATGTGCTCATACAGTGCCTTATGTAGGATTCAGCAGTTGAACTTTCAGCTCCTGTCTCCATGGATGTCACAAACATTGTCACTTCTGACTTGAATAGCATAAAGTCGGCTTTGGAGGGGTTTGTTACAGACAACTGTATATACAACCCTTTCACAAGTTCGGTTTGATTTTCCTATGGTGAGATTAGTCTGGTGAAACCTCAGTACCATGTACTGCTGTGATGGCTTCGTGGTTAACTACTGTGACTGTAGTGGACAGGGTCCTGGATTCACAACCTGCACAGGCTGGCTTTTTTGTTCTGGCTAGAACAGTGGCTGATGCATACAGACTAATTAGAGCATTTTAGTTTAGTCACACTCAATACAATTCAAATGCCCTACTTTGGCAATCCTGCTGATGTCATTCACTGTGAAGTACACCTTTGGGGAAAGAGTACTTCAGTAATCTCCGTGGTGTGATATAGAACTCTGGTAGGAGTTCTATTCCCACACATGGGAGGTGTGAATGTTTTTGTGTCTGTTCCTATGTCTGTGTAGGGAGCAATGCAAGTGTGGCTAGTCACACTCACTACAATTCAAATGCCCTGCTTTGGCAATCCTGCTGATGTCATCCACTGTGAAATATACCTTTGGTGAAAGAGTATCCCAATAATCTCTGTGGTGCATGCTGTGACTGCATAATGCTTTAGTGTGTTATAATAGTTAGGTATGTGTTCTAATCCCATTCATGACAACTGTGTGTATGTGTAGGGACCAATGGTTTTGAGGATAGTCAGTACACCTTCCATTCCTCTTTGTTGACAAGCCTGGTAATATCATCCACTGTGAAATACACTTTTCATGAAACAGTATCCCAGTAATCTCTATGGTGTGTGCTGTAACTGCATAATGCTGTAGTAGTTAAGTAGGTGTTCTAATCCCATCCATGACAACTGTGAGATGTGTGTGCATGTGTCATATGTATCCTGTGTGGAGGCAGCAGTGAGTGAGTGAGAGGCATATCTCATTGTGGAGGGGATTTTGCAAATTTTCTATATGGTGGGCCTAGTATATGTCATAATGACCACCATACAAGGATAACAGATGTCAAACATCACAGAGGCTGGGGTACACAATTTACACTCCTGCATGTGACATCATGGCTTGGGGAACAATATAGGTGACACATGTTATCACCCAGAGAACACTCTCCACCCATGTCTCAGACACAAACACAGTTGGCTAGGCAACAATCACTATGTTGGTAATTCCCTGCATATAGTTTCCATGGTGTACTTGCAGTGGACTACAGAGGACATGGCACCCTGTCCTATCCCTACAATAGGCAAATCATTACATACAGTGCTCCATCGCTATGTTCTCCACTGGACACCTGCAATAACTGCAGAACCAGTAAATTTAAAGCACAAAGGCCATGCTATGCTGTATACACATGCCCTGTATGGACAAATGCCACTGACAGCAGTGAATACTGTGGGGGTACCAGGGTAAAGCTGCCTTAAGGTATCTGGATGTACATTACCATACAATTCTCTTTGCGTAAATGCAGGTCTACTGCTTCAACCCATACAGACTGTTCTGTTTGTCAATGTGATTGTGATGGTTTCAATTATAGCTTGTGATGTAACAGATATATATATATATATATATATATATATATATATATATATATACATACATATATATACATACATATATACACATACATATATATATATATATATATATACACACACACACACACACACACACACACACACATATATATATATATATATATATATATATATATATATATATATATATATATCAATACATATATATCAATATATATCTGCATATGTGTGACTGTGTAGATGTATCTTAGGAATGTTGATTGGTCGACATTATCCATCCCCTATGGTAGCCAGACTGTACTGCCTGATATATTACAGATACCAGCCTGACTTCATACATGTGGGATTTGCACAGGATGGTGCTGTATTGCAGGCAGATGTGTTTGGCTGTGGGGGGGTGGAATACCCTGACATACAAGACATATGTTGCTTGGGCCCACTCATCCCCATTACTGGTGCATGTGGACATATATGTTTTTTGTTTTGTTCTGTGCCATGTCTATGGATATATGTCTGTATATACATATATAGATACATGTTTATGCTTATAGATATATATACATATTGCTGTATATCTATAGAGACATATATGCAGGCATATACATCCATAGATGTATGCATATATCTGTATTTATGTATGTATGTATATATTGATATATCTATCTATATCTACATATATCGATATGCATATATCTATGTACATGTAAATGTACACACACACACACACACACACACACACACACACACACACACACACACACACACACACACACACACACACACACACACACACACACACACACACACACACGTTGCAATACATGTCCTGTACAGTTGAATGAGTGTGCTGGATGATATGTTTGTGAAAACATTACTGTCATGTATATCTGACATGGCTTAGCGGTAAATCATCATAGCTAAGTTGTGAAGGGTCCTGGGTTTGAGCCTTATAGGTGTTGTAGTTCCTGTTGCTAGGCAGAACACGGTCCATTGGATACATTCTGTGTAAGGTACTCTTACACCTGCTTACTGCTGCTTAAAACCACTTACCCCCTTTCCATTAGCCGAGTTTGGCAAGTCTGCTGATGTCATCAACCTTGAAATACACCTTTGGAGAAGTGCTAACCCTGTAAGCTCTGTGGCACTTGCAATAAATGCCGTACACTGTAGTAGCATTACATAGCTAGGTAGCGGTTTGAATCTCAGTACTGTCAAGTGTGTATGTTTGTTTTTCAGCAGTATCCTTTGCAGAGGTAGTGCTGATTGTGTAGATAGCAGAACACATTGTGGGGTGGGTATTGCATATATTGACAGTGTTATGTTGAACATATGTCACAATGTCCACCTAACAAGGACAACAGATATCGAACAACAGAGAGACTGTTGTAGATCCATACACCTACATGTGACATTCTTGATTGGTGAGAAATATAGGGAACTGATTAATTGCCCCGATAAGACTCCACATCCATATCTTATACAGAAACATACTTGGCTAGGCAGCAACCACTATATTATCAGTTCCCTGCAGAGCTACAGATAATAACCATAGTGTGAGTGCAGTTGTCTACAGATGACACGGTGTCTTGTTCCATCCATACAATAGTCAAAACATTGCTTACAGTGATCCTTTGCTATGTTCCCCACTGGATGCATGCAAGAGCTGTTTGGTCAGCAAATGTGCCCCACAAAGGCAATACAATGCCTATTATACATGCCCCATATGGGCAGATGCCACAAACACCAGTAAATATCTGTATCATGTTGTCAGTGTAAGTGCAGGCACAATCTCAGTGTCATAGCCAGTTATCACCACATGACAACAGGGATGCCACATCGGATGATAACAACCATTCCACACAACATGCCCCAGACAACCCAGGTATACTTTCACATAGGTTCATATGTTGGTACTAGGCTATTGGCCCTAGGGCCTATACAAGCCTATCCATAACAATTCCCTGGATATTTCTTCCCACAGTATTTACATCCCTGGACCCCTGTCTAGCAGGGTGACTGACATGACCCCAGAGGTGAATTTCCTATCTCCAATCCAATTCTCAAGGTTCCTTTTGAAGAGGACCAAGAAGGCTTTCTGTTTGACATGTATGGGCAGTCTATTCCAGAGTATGGGGAGTCTCTGGGTCAGGAACCTAGCCCTCCAGCATGTTTTGTTCATTGTGATGAAGAGGTTTAGATCCCTGGAGTGTGTGGCTCTGAGGGATTGGGATTTCTTTAAGTGGGGCATGTCCTCCAGGTCAGGGGTTGACATGGCCTTGTATGTTAAGCAGAGATAACCTCTGAGGAGACGATATGTCATTGAGTATTGCTGTAGATTTTTTAGACGGTCAGCATAGGGCATCTGCTTTAGGCCTGTAATTCATTTAGTGAGGAATTTCTGTGACCTTTCTAGCTGTTGCAGATGTCTTGTGAGGGACATACCAAACGAGGCATTGTACTCTATAATGGCAAAGTACACCTGCTCTGCTTAGGCAGCAGACTACATGTCACAGAAGATGCATGTGGCACATGTGTACATCCCAGACACTGTCCATGTTATGGACTAATGAACACATACATGGCAAGCATTGCGCAGTACTGGCCACCCACAATAATAACCCAGATACGTGGATGACGAATACAATACCCACCTGTGTAGGACACTCTAGGGGTTACACCCCTGGGCCACACTGCAGTCCATTGTTATGCAGACTGATGCCAAGGTATACCCTTTGCCTAACCTTCTACAGCCATCTGGCATGGACAACCATTACACACCTGTGAAGCAATGTGTGTGTGTGTGTGTGTGTGTGTGTGTGTGTGTGTGTGTGTGTGTGTGTGTGTGTGTGTATGTGTGTGGTGAATAATGTTATGGAAGCCATTGTCACTTGAACTCCCATTGGCCTACTGTAGCATGCCCTCTGAAGTCAGTCACCTTCACATACCCATTGCCCATACATCAGCCTGATGATGTCTGTGCTGCATGTGATACTTGTGTAATACTGTACTGCATCAATGTAATTAGCTAGAAATACCAATCCTGACCCTGCCAACTGTGATAATCTCTGTGAGTCTGTGAGAGACTGTGGTTGTGTCATCCTTGACATCTGCTGTTGTGGACAGGCACACTTACTACACTTAGCCTATCCTTCTGTTATCACTTTTGCTGATGCCACTCACCTTCAAAGGTACCTTTGTACAGTTCTCCACCATGGATGCTGTGTGGCACATGCAATAACTGGATGTAACTGTCATTGCAATACATAGTCAGGCAGGGGTTTGAATCCCTGTACAGGTAAGTACATGACACAAACATACTTACTTGTTACTCTCCTACCCCCCCTTCTTTCTGTGTCTCTCACTCCCTCTCTGGTGGATGTGGCAAAGTACACCTGCTTTGCTTAGGCAGCAGCCTGTGTTTTTAAGTAGTGCTCATGATCAGCTGATGGCCTCTGCATGAATTGCTGTCCCCCACTAGCTGATTGCATGTGGAACAGCTGTGGTATCAGTCCCATAGACAATTGCATAGAAACACACTTCCACAACTGAGAACATCATGTGCATGATGGCCCTTTCTATTCATTGTGAGAAGTACTTCATGTCGGTGTTTACAAAACAGCATCATGCAAGGTAGTGTGATTTACCACTCACAACATACACTTTGGAGACAACAAACAGGAGGGGTATCTCCCAGACAGGAGGACATACTGTAAGTGTTACTCTTCTACATTTGCATTATGTTGTTTGACAGCGTTTGTGGGCATATGGCTAGTGTACGTGCAGTACTCGCTGTCATGTGTTGTGTCTGAGTGAAATTCCACCTGTATGGGCAAATGCAGCCTGGCCTGTATATGGAGTCCTACATGTGTTGTGTTACTCACACAGGTGCCATGTTTATCTATGCTGTAGCATACTGTGAGGATCACAGTTGGTACATGGCGACAGTGGTGCGAGTCACCTTGGAAGACATAGGTTACAACAAACCCTATTACACCAGTACATGTATGTGTTTATCAGAGCAGCATGTCAATATTGGTCCTGTGTCTGTGCCAGCAGTCACATCTGTAATCTGTTGTACATATGTCATGCAGTAAGAGGCCATATGTTCATTGCACCATACCTTACTAACATAATACCTGGTAACATGCCAGTGATATATCAGACTGCCAGACATGTATTGTATAATAGGGCATATATATGTTAGTTGAACACCTGGACAGTTTTCAGAGTGTGCACAGTACTGAGGTCTGTGTACAAATGCTGAATGTGTACAGAGTGTGCATTGTGAACATGTAACGTGACCTGTGTACAGGTTGTGGTAGATGTCATTGTTCATGGCTGTGTTCTATCTGATATTGCATGCTGCTCTAGTGTACAGTACCCTATCAGCGTACATGTCTGTAGGGCCAGTCCAACACATGTTCCATACCACAGGCAGACATTGAAATACACTGTGTAGTGAGCCAGTATAAGTAGGGTTAGTGTGTGAGTGGCAGATGTGAGAATGGTGTTGATCACACAGTCAACATACTGTAATATTTACAACACTTACCATATGCAACAGTGGCTGTGTTCAGAGTGGTTGTGGATATGTGCTACACAGTTGTATATCACTCCATGCTGTGATATGCCTATAGAGGCAGCTATATTTGCAGGTACATGTGTATGTCCCTATAGGACTTGTGATCCAGTGTTGTGGCAGCCTGCCTCTACCTGGCACACTGAGTTGTGACATGCCTAGCAGCCCAGTGTACTTACCCAGTGTGGTGTTGTCAGATGTACTGTTGGCAGGCCACCATAACTGTCATCTACATCTGCCAGAGCAGTGGGATGCTGGTCAGATCTCTGACACTGACTAGTGGGTAGTGTGTATGCCTGTGGGCTCTGCTCCTGCAGCTATCATGTTCGAGGACAGACAGGGATGTGTGAATCCATACACTGTGTTGACTCATCCATGCCAGTATTGTCATGCTATCCACATGTACAGGGCTGTAAACATCCACTGTGCCATACTTGGTCCACACGTCTTGCAGTACAGTGCACCGTGTATACTACTGGACATACCATAGTGTGTCTGACTGTCCACATATATTGGACAAATCTCAGCTAAATTCAACACAATCAGTATAGTGATATCTGTGCTACTGCAATAAGATGATGTCATGATGTCTGTCAGTGAATGATGATGTATATGTCAATATCAGAAGTGACATCTCACACAATAAGTCTGTTAAGAGGACCCCAGTTACAATAGCCATGGTCTACATGCATGCCTGCAATATATACATGACATCCCCTAGCACTAAGAGGTTGTGAGTAATGCTGGGGGGTATGACTCCACTACATGTTATGGACATATGTTATACATATAGAGAACACCCCTGCATTACAGATCCACCACCATGTGCCAGGATTCCCACTCCTCATGACATGATCAGAGTACAGCCTAACACCATATTCATGGCCAATGTCGGATACTCCGCATTGCAATGGTTAAACTACTCATGTACCAACTGTTCTGCTCAACATATGCTGGCATTCATGAATTCCAACTCCTTGGATCAATTAACACCCCCTCCCATGGCCGTCAGTAACCTAGACCAGGTCATTGCCAACATGGCTGATTGCTGTGCCACAGCAGAAGTGAATTCCATTTTGGTCAGATCCAAACAGAAGCTAATCACCATAGACATCCACATCCTGTCCTCACCCCCCTTTAGGGACACCAAAGGAGACAATACCTCCAAGGACAACCTCATGGCCGTAGGACAGATATGGTAAACATCACAACACTCATGCAGATGGATGATGGAGTTAGGGGTGCAGGATCCAACACAAATGCACTACATCAGCATTTACACAAGTGCAGGGAAATTGCTATCCCTAACAGAACCAGGTTGCTATGATCCACATAAAGGAAGGCAATAATGTGGTCCCCTGCCATGAGAAGGATGTACAACAGTGGAATGTAACAGACACAAGGCCGAGTGAAGTCTCATGTTTGGGGGAACTCCCTGGGCAGGCTCAGTAAGTAGCAGGGATCCCTCATATGATCCAACAGGCTTACACCTGACAATGGATTCACCACTGTTGCCAAGAACAACTACAAAGCAGTGTCTAGCTAAATCAGGGATCTCAATGGCAATACTCACATCTGCTCTGAGTTACAGCACAATGGCAGTATTAGATAGAAGCAACAGATAACGCCGACATCCGACATCCATGCAGATGGGCTCATTGCACACATGACCCCCCCACTCACCCCTAAATGGGCCATCTGTACACCAGACTGATGCAAGGTTACTGTAATTATGGCTGCAGAGGTAAAAACCACACTCTCCAAAGCCAGTAACACAGCATCCATGGGATGCAAAACCAACACAGGCTGCATACTACAGAACAAACCGGCACCCCACCTAAGTACTGTGTTCAGTCATAGACTCAACTCAGGATTTCTGCCTACTGAATGGCACACAGCAACAGTCATCCCACTTCACAAAGGGTGTTCCACCATGTCAGCTGATGAGCCTGATCTGCAGGGACATGGAACATATCAACAATGAACCCATGGCCAATGTCACTGGTAATCTTAAAATCCTGGACCCCACCAATGTTGGGTTTGTCAAAGGCAGAGAATGCCACCTAAACCTGGTATACCTTCTTGAAGCAGTCATGAAAGTTGTAGATGTGGGTTAGGAGGTTCACACAGCTTATGTACATCATAGCAGGCTTTTATACACCATCCCCCATGTAGGAATGTGTGTAGATGTTAAGGGATCTACTTCCATTCACAGAATATGTTTCCCCCAGGACTGCTTGGCAAATGCCAACATTCCACAGATGCCATCCCGTGGACATACAGTCCTTCACAGGGTGTAGATGTGTTAATGCCCTCCTCCACACTGTAGAGGTGTGCAGTAATACTGGGGTTGCTATAACTCACTGAGTGTGGCTGTTGTGGATACATCCACCATCATTGCAGTTACTGTTGCGTCTATCCCCCCACTTAGCTGTCTGCAATACTGTACAGTGTATGTTATCAGGTTGAGTAGTTGTTTACACCATTCACAGTAGTAGAGCACCTCACATCCTCCTAAGGGTGGGGCTATGCCACCAGCAGTGGCACATCCATGTTACTGAGGTGAGGATTGCAGTAGAGTGGGGAAAGGGACATACACCCTGCTGTTAGCATTTTCAATGTAATTCAAATAGCAGACCACATGTATCCCAATGTTTGGTTGTGCTTATCCTGTCTTGGTGGGATTACATGGGCAACATATGTGTTACCTGCATGGGGACATACCTCCATGTGTACAGTCTTGTATCTGTACTGCATCCAAACCAAAGGCTGTGTGTGTTGTACCCAGACACCTGATGTGTACCACCCACTACACTTACCGGTGCCTACTGTAGAAGGTCTGCTGACACCACTACACCCATCAGCCATGTGGCACATGGACAACCACAACACAATCAGAATAGATAATGGTGAACACAATGAAACAGTATTAATAACAGCTATAATGGATCATGGCTGCACAGCTATACTTTCCAGGATGTTAGCATTTCATGTTACTGCTGACAACATGCTATACAACATTCTATTGCTACACTGTTGGACAGTCACCCTGTGCATCAGAACTATGTTAGCCTGCCCCTGCATCGATGTTATGGATGACAGGAAGTGGCACAGGTATCATCATATGCACAGGGTGTGTTGTTGGTTTGTCAGAGGCCTAAGCTGAGCCATACAATTGACAACACATGTGTGTGAGGGGGCTGAGTAGTGTTATAGGCCAATTGTGATGTTATGTGTGCAGGTATGTGGTTGCCCTAGGTTTGTTGTTGATGTGTGTGTGTCTGTATGCACACAGTTCCACCATGTGGCTGCCCTGTATGGGGATTTGTGAGACAGCTGCAGACTGTACCTGGCAGGGTTTGCAGTTCACTGTCTCCAGCCATGGACATGGGAACTGTGCCTGGCAGAGGTGCTACGGGCAAGATCTGGTACAAGGCCAGATAGGGCACTGTCCCACAAGGTTGACAAATGTCCACTGGATCCAGATCCCTCCTGGGACTGGGCAGGGCCACATGTACATGGCCTGCTATGACGGTCTGTGGAGTGCACCCCCCCTGCAGTGCTGGGGCTGGTACTGCCACTACAGACATGGCTGTGACTAGTGGTATGTCCACGGTGACCTCCAGCTGCTGGTGTTGCTGGCATATGTCCATGTGGGCATCACAACCCTCCTGCCCTGTCCTGATGCATGGACATGACATTGTTGATGAGATCCAATGTCTCACCCCACCATCTATCCATGACCTTGGTGAACTTATGAATGGCACCTGCTAGGTCATGGATGCTGTCATTTACAGAGGTGTGGTAAGCCCTTTGTGCCCTTAGATACTGTCTGGTGTATCATTCCATTCATGCATGTGCCTCCATGACAGCCTGAAACATGCGTGTGGTAGATATACATGTGGCACGTCTGCCAGGAGCATAATGATCAGCAGTGCTCCAATGAGCACCCCTGAACATCTGCCTAAGTGGTACCCCGCTGGACATCTGGCTATGGCTGCTGTGTCCTGACACTCATGCCATGGATACCACACCGTCCTGGCCAATGCCAACCGAAGATTGTCCCTCAGCTAAGGCCAACGGTGATGATATGTAGAGGCAGTGTGACTGTGTGCGGGGATGGGGTGGATACTTGTGGGATATCAATTGGTGGCCCAGCGTCAGCCCCTGACAACCCCGCATGTGCCTCAACACACTTATCCTCATGATCACTGTCTGTATCAGTGACATCAGTTTCCTTGCAGGAGGGACCCAGCCACACCTCACCACCTGTGATGGGAAAACAGGAAATGGACAGAAAGACCTGTACATCACTGTTTAGCAGTACATACACACATGCGTACATGCACACACATGCACATGTGCACAGACATGCATACACCCTAGAACTGCAACACAATAATGGACTTTACCTGTATATAGACAAAGTCCCTACTTAATTGTCTGTACTCACCCATCCAGCATCAGACTTGAATAATTACAATGACTGATGCCAATCACTCAGGTATCATTCATCTAATAGCTCAGACATGTGATCACAACACATGACCTGTTATTCCATTACCTCTTTCCCTTGTTTGGAGTCTGTTTTGTCCAGGACACCCTATTGTCATCCGGGTAACACCCTGGTTTGGTCAACATGTGTTGAGAATGGCTGCCATTTGTTATTGGCTACTACAGTCAGTCAATGATGTCACATACAGGGGTGGCATACGTAACTGTTGTTCAATAGCTGCATGATCTGTTGCACTAACTACTGTTTATGTGGAGTACATTACAATATGGAAATACTCTGGTGTAGTCTAATGATTTCCCACTGCATCTGTACTGCTGCATACATGGGTTTACCTTCACATTTCTGCTGTTTGCAGTTAAACCAGTATTCCTGATGTGTAGTATTCCCTCCCTATGCATCTTTCCAGCTGTGGACATTCATATGCTATCGACTGTCCTGCAATCGCAGTTCAGTCATGTATTCCTGGTGTCTAATATGTCTGTCCATGTCCATCTACTCCACAACTCCTAAGGGAAGCTGGCAGGTATGAATGACACCACAAACACACACATGTGCACACATGGACACACACACACACACACACACACACACACACACACACACACACACACACACACACACACACACACACCCAGTCGACATACATGAAAACCCATACACTCCACCAGAAAGCACCTACAGACAACTCCAGCATCCCTTAACACACACAATAACAGGTGATGGTGCACTACATTATCACACACAAACCTGTAATTACACACATGTCAGCATGCAGGACATGTGGTGCTCAACAGCATGCAGTGAACTGCAGTCAATCTGCTTTATCAATATTATACATGGCTGTGATGCATGGCTTCTTTTAGTAGTTGATGGCCCTCCCCCTGGAACACACTGCACCCATGTCAACAGCATTGCTGTGCATCTGTTCAGCTCCCTGGCATGTATTGTGCACCATACCTCACAGGTGTACACACCATTGCAGGATGTGTGTCTGTGTCTCAGTTATGTTTCCTCTGCTGCTCACAGCCTCTGTGTGTTTGTAGATGGCATGTGGACACATGGTTTGTGAATGCCTGATGTATATTCACAGATGTCATCATCTGTGGTGCATGTATGGGTAATAGAATACCATTATACTGACAACAGACACACTTTACTGTACCTATGGTGAATGTACAGACCATTATTGACATGGCACCCTCTTCCCTGACATGCCATGGCACAACACTACTGCATATGTCAACAATATACATACCTGATATGTGACATATGACCTGGGTAGTCAATTGCATTATGAGCCGTATGTGCCAGTTGTGCAGATGTTGATTGGGATGCATACCATTTGTGGGTGCATATGTGTGCACACACATATGATGGTGTGTAGTAACAACTGCTATGTGTACTACTGAGTTCATAATACCTGGCAGGGGTATAGTATCATGGGCCATCATCATGAGCCAGTAGTTGGTCAGTCAACCCTGCAAATGTTCCCCAAACCTGCATGTTTGCATGCTCAACATCTGCACAGTCCTTGGAGGCCATACAGTACCATCACTAGTGCCGTGGAGTCAGGGTTATATCTGCCAAACTTCATGACCTTGACTGTGTGCAGATACAGCCATTTTTAGTGGTTTTGTCTCTCTCCTCCAGTGCACTGTTGTGTTTCAGGATGACACACTCTCACCATCTCCTGCCACAATGCAAATGCTTGACATCTGTGGCCTACACGTGTCATATTGCAGTATCCCAAACTAGGAACACCATGTGTACTGGCATATTCCTTGCCAATGCATGGCAAACAGGCAGGTGTACAGTGGCACCAGCAAGGTACAGATGGGGATGTCAACCCTGGATTGGGGTGAGATGTGGATTGTGCAGCACATGTATCATAACTGCAACTTTCTGTACTTCCCCAACATGGTACTGGTACATCAGAACACATTGCAACACATGTCTTTGACAATGTTCCGCCATTATGCAGATCATATCTGTAGTGAGCCCTGGCTGATGTTGCCTGTGGTACACATAGGTTCATAGGTGAGTACTAGTCTATTGGTGCTGGGGCCTACATAAGCCTAGCCACAGGGGTTCCCAGGCATGCGCCACCCAATAATGTTATTCTCCTGTGCCCCTGTCAGACAGTGGCACAGCCATACCACCCAGGGTGAATTCCTCATTTCTCATCCAGTTGTCAAGTGTTTCTGTAAAGGGGGCCAGTGAGTAGCATTGCCTGTCATGAATGGGTAGTCTGTCCCAGAGTGTGGAAATTCCCCAGGACAGGATCCTATCCCTCCAGTATGTTCTGTTTAATGTGTTGATGAGGTTTAGGACTCTGGAGCATGTGTTTGCAGAGGGATTGGGATTTCCTTATGTGTAGCATGTTCAACTGCTCTGTGTTTGACATAGCTCTGTATGTTAGGCAGATGTCACCTTTGCCTGGGCAATGTGTACTGGAGTATTGCCACAGTTGTCTGAGATGGTCTGTGTATGGCATGTGTTTGAGGCTGGTAATCCCATTAGTGAGGTGTATGCTCTGTCAGTGAACATGTACAGCATACATTATGGGTAGGTTCATAGGTTCATAGATTACTACTAGGCTAGCTGTCCTCACTTATTTATCCCTAGTCAGTTACCTCATGTGAGAATCAAACCCTGCACCGTGGACCTGTAAGGTAAACTATTTATTCATTGTGCCAATCTCCCAATTCCCAACCATGTTAGCCTGTCCCTGCTTCGATGTTACGTATGACAGGATGTGGCACAGGTATCATCATATGCACAGGATGTGTTAGATGTGTACATGGCCTAAACCTTAGCTATGATATGCATGGTGCATTGGCAAGCATGAACTTAAACCATACTCACTGGTATCAGGCTGCTGCCTTGCTGGTATCCTAGAGGGACCTACATTGGGATGAGATAGAGTTGATGTCAGTGGCTACAGCTGTGGCATTGCTACAGGGTGGGTGCAGTATTACAGTAAAACAACAGTTGAAGTCCACAATACTATAGATTATGTACAACTGATTATCAGTACTACACAGCAACAGACTCTACGTCTCACATATGCATAATCTACCTGTACAGATGCATAGGCAGCAGTAGTATACTGATATGCCCTGGGACCTTACCTGCATGCTCCATGTCCGGTGTGTAGGTAGCACCCACCTCCAAGATAGTATATGCCTGTAGCTCTTGTGGGTGGGCAGGTGCCACCAGGCTCATGAGCAGCTCCTTGACAATGGTGAGGGGAGGGTGGATGTTATGGCCGCCCTGTTGTGAGGTGGTCACCACGCCCTGCAGTGGCACAGTGACATACATGGTGAAGCAGGTCACTGCAATGATGCTGGACCTGTTCATAACTACGGTTGTGCATGCTGACATTATTGACCCTGCAGACATCATTCCACAGGGCAGTTCACTCCTGCAGATCATGGCTTGTCCTGGAGAAG
>NC_056730.1:1155277836-1155327836 GCF_019279795.1 Protopterus annectens
TTGTTATATGTTTTTTTCTCTCATCATTTTAGTTCATTATTAATCTTTTGAATATAGTTCCTGCATTTCCAGAAAGCCACAAATATTTTGGAAAAGATTTAATCAAAGTTATTCTCTATGTGCAAAGAAATGTTTTGTTTCATAACCAGTCAAAATGCCTGAGGATTTAATGGCAGGCTGTGACTCGATTTGTTTCTCTTTCTGAAAAAGTAAGGTTAGTAATTTGATACATTTTTTATCTTTACCTTTCTTTCCTTCTTTTATTATTTTCTTTGTTTAAACAATGACATTCTATTTAGATTATGTAGTGGGTAAAGGGTGGGGAGGGCAGGGAGAGAACAGTAATGAAAATATCATTAATAGAATAATAACATATTTATTTCTTGTAAAAGTTTATAAGTTCTTCAAATGCTATTTCTAATTATACTTTCTTGATTATACTGCTTATGCTTGTTTGTAAATAATCTGTCATGCTTTAACTAATAATAATCAGAACTAAATAAGAGTAAATAATATGTTTTATTTTTAACTCTATTAATATAAACAGTAAGTAACATTCCATTGTATATACTTCTTACAGCTTTCTCTTACATTTTTTATTTCTGCCTCACTCCCTTTTATTTTCTACTCTCTTTTTCTTTTCTTTATTAATATATAGAAATGCTTTTGACTGTGTGGGCACAGTGAATAATAGGATTTGTATGAAAACTGAGTTGGGAGAAGAATGCTGAGTTTTATTGCTTGTTGGTAATTTTGAGTTTAATTTCACTTGCATAGAGGCTGTGATGATCTGTGGAATACATTGTGGAGGTTCTGTCATGTTTAGATGCATTTACACTGCTAAATGAATGTTTGTCACTAGATTTTAATAAGTTTCCGCCAAAATGTTAAGAGAGACAATCTGGGATGTGGGCTGTCTCATGCACAGTGTCTGAGTTACCTCAGAATCTTCAAATGACAGAATTCTCACAGAGAAACTGAAAGCAGTTAGTATAAACATTGACAAGGTTATCACACTGACACACCACAGATTCAGGAAAAATACCCTGTTCATAAAATATGTCAGTTATAATGAGTTTAAATGATGTAGATTCTTGTAGTAAGTAAATGTCTTATTTTAGAAGGCATAAATAATGAAACATTTATTTAAATGTTTTGGAAAATCTACTTAGCAGCAGTATAATAATCTGTGTTAAAAATTTGTGTCCCAAACATATACTTTACTATAACTCATTTAATTCATCTGATTGACAAACATAAATAATCTTATAACTCTATTCTGGAAGAAATGTCATGTGATATATTTTGAAGCAGTAGGTTAGCATGATTGTAAAATCTGGTTACTAATATGTGTTTGCTGTGCATTATTTTGTATAAAGCAGACAGATTTATTCTAGGAACAGCAAATAGGATACTGCTCTACAAAGACACAACTCAGTGAGATCATATATATATATATATATATATATATATATATATATATATATATATATATATATGTGTGTGTGTGTGTGTGTGTGTGTGTGTGTGTGTGTGTGTGTGTGTGTGTGTGTGTGTATGTATGTATGTATGTATATATGTGTATGTGTATATGTGTGTGTGTGTGTGTGTGTGTGTGGGTGTGGGTGTGTGATGGTTTTTTTAGGTAATAACGCAGGTGTTTCTGAGAATCTGCATAACTATGCAATATGATTTATAATAATTTTTATGAATACAATATTTAACTCTATTGACAATAATGAGTTTAAATAAATGCTCATATACAAACAATTCAAGATTTTTGGAAGCTGTTGATAGAATTCACAGGGCACAAAATAGATGCATCTTAATGCATGTAATATCTGAATCATATTAGCCAAAGTTTTTGATTTAAATGAATGTTAGAACATAATTTTCTCTCCTCTTGATTTCTAACATTAAGATTATTTGAATGCTATTAGAATACAAGTGTTATATATTACATAGATCTATATAATAGTATGAACAGTTTTTAAAAAAAAAAAAAAAAAAGTTTATTTTAGTTTATATGATGCTGTTTTACCAAATGTGTAGTTTTTGTCTTGATAGATAATTGAATTGAAAACTGTTAACCTCAGTTAAATATAACTAGTATTAAATTGATAAGGTGGTAGCTGAGGTACTGCTGCTTAGGGTAGGGGTTAACTTGAGTAGCAAATACTACTCTAAGTTGGAGTTTTAACTCCAGGCGGGATGCAAGGTTTAATCCTTACATTATTTTCACTTGTTCATTGTTATATGTATATAGTTTTGACATCCACAATATATTTTGTACACTCATTGTCACTACAAACAAAATTGAATCCTATACAAAATCCCATAAGAGATTTAATAAATACAGCTATATTTAAAGGTACACCTAAAAGAGGAGATGTAACATTATTTATCTTGTTATTTGTTATTTCGATCATAAGATTCTTGAGTTTTAAAAATACCAAATGACATCTTTAAAAGGAATTTCTTTAAACATTAATGGATTGAATAATCCATGTAAAAGGGCAAGCCTAATAAGATACATTAATCTACACAAGGCCAATCTAGTCTTCCTGCAAGAAACCCATCTCTTGAAAAAAGATATTGATAAACTAGCCACTAATAAGTATACAGTATTGGTTAGTTCAGAGCACACTCAGAAAAAGAGGAGTGGCTATTTTATGGAATAAAAGTATGCCCATTCCTAAAACCATTAAGTCTTATCAGGATGACAAAGGAATGTTTTGTATGGTTACAATACAAATTAATGGGAAGACTTACACTTTAATTAATGTATATTGGATACCAGGAATTGGTATTAATACAGTGAAACATCATATTGATAAGATCATATCATTCTCTATAGGGATATTATTTTAGCTGGTGATTTTAATTGTATACTACATGAAAGTGATACTACCACTATAAAGAAAGAAGAATTACATCTAATGCAAAACATTTAAATGATTTTGCTAATTCTTATCATTTGAATGATATTAATAATCAGATAGAGTCAAAATCATTA
Organism: Protopterus annectens; assembly: GCF_019279795.1. NCBI lineage: Eukaryota > Metazoa > Chordata > Ceratodontiformes > Protopteridae > Protopterus > Protopterus annectens. The sequence goes on from NC_056730.1 coordinate 1,155,280,853, forward strand.
CCATACACCTTTTTCTAACAGATACAAAACTTATTCAAAAATAGATAGGGTCTTTATTTCTAACCAGATGGTAACAGATTTAATTAATTCCAAAATCATTTCATGTCCTATATCTGATCATAACTCAATTGTTTTGAATTCATGATAAAAATACTCATAATGTTCAGATCAAAGGATACCAGCATACTTAACTCAGCTAAAAGACTATAAAGAATATATACTTTCAGAAGTACAACATTTTCTAGACATAAATAATACTCCTGAAGTCTCCATTGTCTATGTTTGGGATGCCTTAAAATCATATCTATATGGACAAAGTATCAGATGGTATAATAATAAAAGGAAATCTTGGGATAAGGAATTGTTAGATATTCAAAGTAAACTAGACTCTTATAAACATAATAATAAAGAAAATATTATGGACAAGAAAGTTATTGAAGAAATAAACAAACTAAATGAGAAATACAAAGAAATTTTAACTCATAAAGTTAAAATAACTTTAGAAAATACAAGTTTTGTCTTATTCAATAAGCCCCAAATACTTACATAGACTTAAAAATAAAACAAAAGATTGAATAAACAAAACCATATCAAAGAAATCTTTTCTCTAAGGAAAAAGAAGAATGTTTCTAGTATACCAGAAATACTGGATGAATTTAGAAATCACTTTCACAAGATTAACCATAACAACATTAACATGGAACCTAAAGATAAAATAAAGGAGTTTATAACCACAAACATGAATAAAAGCTTAATAAACAACAGATTAAACTATTGGACAAGAGTATTTCATATACAGAAGTTATTACACAAATAAATAAGCTTAAATCAAACAAAGCACCGGGTAATGATGGTATTATACCAGAGATATATAAAATCCTTTCTAAAACTACATATTCATTAATACATAAGGTTTTATTCTGGCCCAAACTGAGTTAATAACCCCCATCTTGGCAATATACATTTATTTCACCAATTTTAAAACCTAATAAAGATCCAACTAGATGTTCTTCATATCGACCCATCTCATTACTTAATGTTGATTATAAAATGTTTATGAGTATTTTTGCTGATAGATTGAAGACAATTATCCCGGCATTATAGACATAGATCAGGCGGGCTTCATTGTAAATAGAAATACTTTTGATAATATAAGAAGAACTTTAACATTAATTGATTTTGCAAATAGGAAAAAGAAAGATTTAACACTTATTAGTCTTGATATAGGTTCAGCATTTGATTCAGTAAGTTGGGACTATCTGTTTACCTTAATGAAATGCACAAATTTCTCTGATGCATTTGTAAATTTAATTGAACATTTATACAAAGGAACGCTGGCTTATATTAAGGTAGGAACATATGTTTCACAAAAAATACCCATTCTTAAAGGTACAAAGCAAGGATGTCCACTTTCTCCACTATTATTCACTTTAGTAATGGAGCCTTGGGCTAATTTGATTAGAAACAGTACTGACATAGAGGGTTTTGAAATAGAAGAAAATACAACATCAAAATTCAACTTTTGCAGATGATGTTCTAATTACATCAGCAGGATCTAATTCTTCTATGCAGTCTTTATTTGATAAAATGATGAATTTTAAAAGTATTTCTGGTTTAATATTCAATGAAGAAAAACTAAAATACTACCTATATATACAGAAAAATACTCTCATTAGTGATTTTACTAAATATGTACCCAACTCAGGTCAGATAACTTATTTAGGTATAATACTATCTAAAGATATTAAATCTATTATATATAATAACTATAATACCTGTTTTCTTAATATACAAAATCTTTTAATACCTGGAATAATATGTTTTTACTATGGAGGAGAGACTTACAATTATTAAAATGATAATATTCCCAAGATTTTATACTTAATACAATCAATAATACTTTCACCTACAAAAATAACTATCAAGAAACTGAATACACTAATGTTAAATTTCTTATGGGCACCTAATAGACCTAGGATTGCATTAAAGAAACATACTAATAGCTGGTCTCAAGGGGTATTTCTTTTCCAGACTTTAATTTATATATTATCTCTTCTATTATAAAAGTTATTACTTTATTAATAGATCGGTCATATGTCGCAAAATGGAAAGATTATTGGGAGCTAATTAGTATGCACTTCATGAAAATCTCCTTAACACATAAAAATATGATTATAAATAACTCCATGTTGTGGTTGCTAAAGGAATTTTGTACTTCACCTATTACACCTAAACATATGGTCTGTTACCCATTAAATATTATTATTAGTTATCGTAACTTTATATTCATGCACCCTAAGTATAGGGAATGGAATTTTATTGTATTCCCTATAATTTATACTCAGGGTATGCTTATGTCATCTACTTCTGAAGGAGCTCATTTAGCTATAGATAATAATCTAAAGTACTGGTATCAGCTGATATCTGATAATAAAGTTAAAAATCTAGATTTCTTAAAACAAGAATTTGATCTAAGAGAAACTTGCTGGTTAGAGGTTCAGATCTTTAGACAACATCTCATTGATAGAATAGATCTAATGTCTATAACAGTTAAAGAATCTATTCCAAAACTGATTGATTACTTGATAATAAATTTACAGCATAAAGTTTCTGATAAAGGTAAACTTTCATATATATATAAAATTATCAGACAAGAAACTTTTACAATGTAGATTCATACTGGAATTATTTCACCTCTATTAATGGGGACCCACCAACTCAACAAGATAAACAATATATATTGGAATCTGCTTATAGAACTACATCTTCCATTGTCTGGAGACTTTATACATGGAAATTTTACATAGATCTTTTATACACCTTTGATGATGAATAAAATTAATAATAAAGATAATCTATGTAAGAGATGTAATGTAGAAATTAATGCTGACTGGGCTCATATGTTTTATGACTGTATGAAGTTGAAAGAATACTGGAAGTCAATTAATGAATTTTGCAGGCTCTTTTACAGATAATTTCATTATTTCTAAGTCTCTTATATTATTCAACACACCTGTACCTCAATGTGTTAAAAAGATTAAGCTTCCCTTGTTATGGTCTATCCTAGCAGTGGCTAGGAAAATAATAACTAGAAATTGGATTTCAGATACACCTCCTTCGTTCAATGAATTTAAAAATGTTATGAATATAATGTGTCATATGGAAATAAGCACAATTAGAATGAGAACAACTAGAAAAACATCACATTTTATTGTATGGGATAATTTACAAAATTTGTTAAAAAAATTCTAATTTCAATAGCACAATATTTTAGTTTAATTAATTGATTTGATTGTAGTGGATGTCTTTGTAAATACTTTAGTTGTTTTGTTGAATATTATAATAATACCTATTTTTAATTATTTGTATAAAATTGTTATGATATTTCTCTTATATGTTAAAACAATAAACTTGTTTTGAAAAAAAAAAAAAAAAAAAAAAAAAAAAAAAATGTAAACCTGAAAAAAAAAAGAAATGAGGTCAGTCAGGAATGATGATACATTAGAGTTTCAGACTTCATGTTGTTCAGATTATGTGTATTACAACAAATCACTGTTTAACTAGCAACGTTTTACATGTATAAGAACAATATTTCACATTTATCCCAATTTGTACCCCAATTTTGTCACACTCTGTCCAGAATGTTTGCAATAAGAGGTTGAGTGTTATGATATTAGTACAATTCCCTTTATGCAGATTGACTGTGCTGCATGGTATGTCTGAGAATACTTGGGGATTATGTATATCCGATATGATGTAGTGGTAATTCACTGTGATTGTGGTGTGCCAGGTCCTTGGTTTGAGCCATGCAGTGGGTATTAATTTTGTTGCTGGGTAGAACAAGGGCAGTGGGATACAGGGTGATTAAGACACTTTTAAGCAGTTGTAAGCGTGTTTGCATGACAGTAAGCATTGCCAACTGCAAGTAACAACCGGTTACACCAGGTTAGCCTCGAAATTGCTTACTTTGTGTAGGTAGTGCTTACCGTTGCACAAACATAAACCTCCAGTTACATATTCTTACAGAGAGTTTGCATCAAATTTGCTTAACCTGTATGCGCATTACTCTCCCCCACTCATATGGCCTTAAACTCGCTTACTAGTGTTGACATATGCTTACTACTGCTTATTGCTGCTTAACCTAACTAGTGCTTTATGCATTATGATACTGACACCTCACATGAGTATTTACTGCAGTACTCCAGTTTATATATATATATATATATATATATATATATATATATATATATATATATATATATATATATATATATATATATATATATATTTCGTGGGTTATGCAACATAAATTTTACTCATAACGTGCTTTGCCATGGGAAATGGTATGTCTCAGATCCTTTCCTGTTTCCCCCCTCCTTTCTTGCTTACATCCACAAGGCGGTCCAATTAGAACGGGTCCATCCAACCCCAGCACGCCTCGGTCCATAATGTCATACCCATCATCTCCCTCCACTCCTCCTTCACAGCAATCATCCTTTCCACAGATTCCAGTCGAATCTAACCGCACCACTACACATTTCCCACTCTCCACTTCTCGGGACACATCACGTACGTTGTCTCGACCCATGGATCCTCAGGCATCCCAAACATTTAGTCTGCGAACATACGTACCCTTCTTTGCTTACCTTTGAGACATGGTATGTTACTCCAAGGATTGTTTTTAGCAAAGATAATTTTTGGGGTCGTCCCACCAGGGACGACAATGCTTTTATTTCCAGATTAGATGTATCAGGTTGGCACTGTTTCTCCCACTGGTAGTATCCTGCCACTAGTCTGGGAAGCAGAGCTGTGCAACGCTTAATGGTGCTTAATATTTGCTTTGCATGATATTTTCCTTTTGGCATTGATTTCTTCTTCATTACATGCTATATATGTGTCTTCTTTCCTTGATTCATGTGTACGTACACTGTATGGCATCCTGGGAACCTCAACACTTTATTAAAATAACACCTCTCATCTGGGCTTACTGCAGTACTCCAGTTCACATATTTATGTTATGTAGCAGGTTATACAGCATCACACTATATATAGATTCCTATCACATGTTCAGCTTGATTTTCCTATGCTGAGGATTTGTTTGTTGGAACCTCACTCTTATGTACTGCTGTGATGGCTTATTGGTTCAGTACTGTGACTGTAGTGTAGAGGGTGCTGGGTTTACTACCTGCATAGGCTGGTTATTTTTTTCTCTGCCCAGAACAGCATCTGATGCATACAGAGTGATTAAGGCACTTTTAAGCAGTTGTAAGTGGGTTTGCGTGGGTTTGTGTGATGGTAAGCACTGCTGACTGCCGGTCAGATCTGCTTACACAAGGCTAGCCTCAATACTGCTTGCTCTGTATGAGCACTGTGTACAGTCGCACAAACAGACTTAAACCCACTTACTACTGCTTAAGCATGCTTGCTCCCACTTACCCTCGTGCTAATTACTTTAATAGAAAAGACAAAAGGGTTGATAGGATAGTGGTGAAAGAGGGGTATAAAGAGGGATAGACAGTAGGGACAACAGCTAGGAATGTGCAGGAAGGGTGTAGGGAAGGTCCATAGCTGCCCATTTCTTCTACAGCTACAGCTGTGCATATATACTGACTTTGGAGGCAGATTTGGACACTCAAACCCCTGAGAGAGGGCTGGGTGAGGACAACAATGATATGTTGTGATGCATATTAGATCACATTACATGTGTTCAATGTACACATCTGCGAAATGGACAGCTATATATAGGGCGAGATTTGATTTTGGGAACAGATTGTCCTTTTTTTTAGGTGAGAGTGGGATGTTGGGGAAGGAGAGTAGGCATGCTTGGGGAGGATAGTTTGGGTCGGATGACAGACAGGCTGACAGGACAGCATACAGGGGCAGTATATAACACATGTAGAGGCTGCACTCCTTGGACGGGGAGGGGTGTTTGTTAGTCACAAGCCCTCCATATCTAACGGCCCTTTGTCTGAGACTGGTACAGCTCTACCTGTCTTTACTAAAGTCTAAATTCATAAAACCCACTTGACGGACACCTTACCTTGCCATTGATGCTTACAGAATAACCTTACATGTTACTTTACTTAAAGCATTCATCACATTGTTCAGAATTACTTTAATGATCCATATTAAGCATTGAGGTCTATACAGAACCAGCTCAGCAAATTCAACACATTGTTCAGTTTTCCTATAATGATTCATATCAAGCATTGAGCTATATACAGAACCAGCTCAGAACACTGTCATTCCATAGCATTACTGTGAACATATGCATCAAGATTTCATGTTTAAGTCAAGATAACCACAATGTACATATTAATAACAACGCAGAGACTTCAGATGGATTAATTGGCCACAGCCATGTGTTTATTGACAATTACTGTCAATAACCTTTTCTCTAACAGAAGCCAATTATGAGATGTGTGCAAGGCAGAAATATCAGGGAGGCCATTTATTTCCTTCATAGCATTCCCATAAACCTACAGGACAACAAACAGCACTGTCGATATCTGGCCCTTCTTATGCATCATACCCATTTCATAACAACTTTTTCACAGTTCATCACAATTCTTCTGGGCTGCCTTACAATCTTCCAAGGAGCCATTGCTGGCCTGTTAAGTCCCCTGGCAACATTCCCTTGGGGCTGTCTGGCCTGTGGAAGGTCCAGCTAAAGACTCCTGTGACACCCCCACTTACCTTGGCCTCCCTTACCTTTCCTGCCTCACACTACAGAAGGGAGGAATATTCCTCCCTTCCGCCAGCACATCTCAACCTACTCTAGGTGGATGCCCTTCAGAGCTAAACCCACCTGCAATTCCTTATAAAAGACCTGTGAACCTTTTTCAGATAAATGAGCCCCATCCTTGTCATACCATCTGGTCACCAGATCTGAATGCCAGGGTGAGGAATGTACAATCCATTAATGCCCTGTAAAATCTTATCCATAGGTTCATAGGTTCATAGGTTCATAGTGTGTACTAGGCTAATGGCCCTGGAGCCTTTACAAGCCTAGCCCATCGGATTACCTTGGCATCATGCCACCCGACCTTAGTTCCCAGTGCCTCTGTCGAGTAGAGCCACTGGAGTGATTCCTGGGATGAATTTTCTATTTCCCATCCACTCATCAAGATTTCTCTTGAAGGGGGCCATTGAAGTGCTCTGTTTGACATGTACAGGAAGTCTATTCCATAGCATGGGCAGTCTCTGGGTTATGAACCTGTCCCTCCAGTATGTTCTGTTGATTGTGGTAATGAGGTTGAGGTCCCTGGAGCACGTGGTGTGGAGGGATTGGAATTTCTTTAGATGTAGCATTCTAACAGAGCTGGGTCAGACATAGCTTTGTAAGTCAAGCAGTGATTGCCTCTAAACAGGCAATATGAGAAAGAGAATAGTTGGGAGTTTTTTGAGTCTGTCCATATAGGACAAGTGTTTAAGGCCTAGGATCCTCTTTGTGAGGTACTTTTGCAGCCTCTCCAGTTGTTACAGGTGCCTAATGCGATACATGCCAAATGGGGCATTGTACTCGATGATTGGCCTAATGAGGAAAGAGTAGAGGGAGACAATGATCTCTTTCTTCTTGGATGCAAAACCCTTAGTAATGATATGTGCCACACCGAAGGACTTTCTGACCACAGTGGTGAATGTGGTGGTCAAAAGAGAGGTTGCTGTCAAGTTATCTTTCTTTTTGTTTGCTTTTTGTTATTTTGGGCTTTAATCCTTTCAGTAGCACATATATTTGCACAAATGAACACACACACACACACACACACACACACACACACACACACACACACACACACACACACACACACACACACACACACACACACACACACACACACACACACACACACACACTAAAATGTAGCTCCACCACTTAAACGCTCAAAACACAACCTGGATAACTGTTCTTTGTTTTTATTAGATATAAAAATATATATGTCTGTAGGAGACCCAGCATTTTGCCTCAAACACTTTCTCAGTACTTTAGAAATTCAAAATAAAAGTCTTTAAATAATGACTGTAAATCATTATTAACTCTCTGTCTCATTCTTTCCACAGTTTTTGTGGATCTAACCCTTTCCATCTTTTTTCTCTGTACCACTTCCAAACAATAAATAATGGCTTGTGGCCAGCATTCATGTATGCAATTAATTTCTTGTACCATTGAACCAATTAAATCTTTTATTGGATGTTACCAATATCATTGCCCCCTAGGTGTAACACGATGTCTGTAGGGGGTTTACCACTTCTTGCAGCTTGTTGTATTACTATACTAAGATGGTGCCACCACATTCCTGATACCCCAAACCAAACTGTTTTACTAGAAGCTTGTTCTTCTCTTTGGAAGGATAAGCCCAGCCTGCTCTGCACCCAGAGGTGGAGCCTCCAAACAAAGGAATGGCCAACTATCCAGATGTATTTCTGTTCCGATGATGTGTCTGCTGAAATGCAATGAACAAGAGTTAAAGTTGTTTACACCTTACATAGCTTTCCACCTACCAGTCCTCATAATGTCAGCCTGTGAAGCCCCCATTGCGTGTGCATATGATGCTGCATCTATTCGCAAAGAATGCAATGTATACCTACTTGTGCCTAAGCCAATAAACTTAATTTCCTGCTTTAGACTGCTCTCACCTGATATTGTGAAGTGGTTCACCTTGTCGATGGCAGAGGAATGGGCCATCTTACATACCCCTATAGCTGCGGTACTCCAGTATCACTTTAGTCACATTCCATTCTAAACCCTCTGGGGTGACTACCCTTACCCAATGACCTCTGCCTTCCTGATCAGTTTTGGATTTAGCCATATAAATCCAAGTGTCGTCACCCAGTACGTGTACATGTGCCAAAAGCAATACTGTTCCCTGGCTTTTCTTGTTTGGTTGGACAATTTCAGACCATGTAATCGCCCCACAAAAGGCCAGTAAAAAGGCAGCTTTATACTTGAGTCTGAGCTGACCTGCCTCAGACAAATGGCAGCTTGCTGTGATTTTGCTTGCAAGCTGTTGGATCCTGCTCAGCAACAAAATAAACAGCCTCTGCAAAGCTCAAACCCAGGTGTCTGCACACCATAGCCAATGTGATTTACCAGTAAGCCATTGCAGATATACATAACCCTGATGTTTTCACAAACATAGCATCCAGCCATACCATTCAACAGTACAGAGAATATATTTATACATGTCGATGTATGTGTGAGTATATATATTTATAACTACATGGATATGTACCTCTCCCTCTCTATATTACATATGTATATGTATATATATATATATATATATATATATATATATATATATATATATATATATATATATATACATACATATATCTATACATATCTACATTTAGATATATACATATCGCATACATCTATACATATACATGTCGATACATGAACACTAGTACTGCTCCATCCAACCCTTACATGCCTGAACCCATAATTTCGTACCCATGGTTCCCTCACCCCACCCCACCCTGCTCCTCGTCCACAGCAATCATTCTTTCTCTGGATGCATGACACTCTAACCACACCACTACACACTGCCCACTCTCCACTTCTTGGAATCCATCCCGTACATTTTCTCGACCCAAGGATCATCAGGCTTTCCCAACCTTGAGGTCCATGAAAAAAACATGCCCTGCCATCTGTGTATTTTGCACTGGAAGGCCAAATAAACTATTCAGTTTTTGGCCTGTCCCGCGCAGGGCAAACCTGTCTTTGTTTCTAGATTAGACTTAGCGGGTCGACACTGTTTCTCCCACTTGTAGTATCCTGTCTGTAGCTTGAGGAGCAGTGGTTTGTTTACTTTTTTGGTTTGTATGTTTGACCTGTTTGGCTGGGGGGGAGAATATCAGTATGTGTACATGTATGTTGATTGAGCCCCCTCACCCCCATTAGCAGTGCCTATGGTCATATATGTCATTGTTATGTGCTGTATTATATCTATAGATATATATCTGTGTATATACGCACACACACACACACACACACACACACACACACACACACACACACACACACATATTATATATACCGATTTATATATATATATATATATATATATATATATATATATATATATATATATATACATATATACATATAATGTCTGCATTCATCACAGCAACGTGCCAATATCTGGCCAGTGGTCATAGCTCCAGCCACAAGTCAGTCACCCTTTGTACATATGTCATGCAGTATATATGCATGTGTTCTGCTTGCTCAGCAACTGTTCCAAATCTGATGTCCTGGATTAATGGGTATATCTATGCATGCTCTCATACATACTCCTAAATGCTGTTGACTATTAGTAACCTATATCTGTCTTACAACTGCAACACCATAGCCCTTTTGGGAAGGACGGTCCCAGCGGACACACCTGTCCCGCCTCAGCTGGCCATGGCACCAGGCACCAGCACGTCTGGGACCCAGCCTGGCACCTCCCCATCCATTTGCCCTGCACCACCTTTGGGTTCAACCGCCACAGGGGCTGGGGTCTAGCCCCCCCCCCCGTGAGCAGGGGAAGACACAAACATGTCACCTGCCGTCAGTTGTGGGCCGTGGTGCATAGTGAGCTCCACAAGGTGTGTGGAGATCAAACACGCCAGCTAGGTGCCACATGGCCTACTTAGAGAGTCAGCCTGCCTCTCCTACCCAGCCCCAAGCACAGCCACCTTTGGGGTCACGAAGGTGCAGTGGTGACTGCCCATGGGTGAGGACATCAATCCCACTCTTTCCATATGTGGGCTCATGGCCTTGTGACTTCCATACACCACTCCCTGTCCAAGGTGTTTACCCCCACATGTGTCATATACCACCCCTGTATGCTGTCTTGCCTGTCATGTCTGTCATCCTACCTGACATATCCTCCCCAAGTATACCTACTATCCTTCCACAACATCCCACTCTCACCTTCATAATAAAACACAAACAGGGCACTCTATTCTCCGGAATATATGTTGCCCCATGCATAGCTGTCCATTTCGCACACATGTTCACTGGACACATGTAATCTGGTCTACATTGCATCACAACATCTTATTGTTGTCCTCACCCCTCTCTCAGGGGTTTGTGTGTCCAAATCTACCTCCACATTCAGTGTATATACACAGCTGTTGCTGTAGACAAAATGGGCAGCTATGGACCTTCCCTACACCCTTCCTGCACATCCCTACCTATTTTCCATAATGTCTTTCCCTCTTTGTGCCCCTTTTTCGCCACCTTCCTATCAACCCTTTTTTCTATTCTTTTAAGAAAATTAACATGGAGGTAAGCAGCAGTAAGCACTTCTAAGCAGCAGTAAGTGGGATTAAGTATGTTTGCACAGGGGTAAGCAATACCTACACAGGTTCAGTAATGTCAATTCAGGTCTTAATGAAAGCCTAAACATTACATGTCCCCTTAACTGGTGTGGAGATTAAACGTATTGAAATGTAACTGGACTTGGTCCAATCAGAATGATACCATATGGAAACCACAAGTATTGCAATGTGACCCGACTGGGTCTATTAAGGTTGATAAGGTTTATTTTTATTATTTTTCTTTTTCTTTCACTTGACCTTGCATACACCTTCAGTTCACCCACTGCACAGCCCTCCACCTACCCCACTAGTACCTCCCCTTTTCCCTCTTTCCTTTGAATGAGCCTGAGGTGCAAGACTACTGTTCTCACATTATAATTGGACAGGAACTGTTTTGTTAATTTAAATACACTGCTCGAAATAATGTATTTGTACAATGTACAAATGTTTGCACGTATTAATGACACATGACTGTCTGAAGGAGTCTTGATATTACATATGACGACAGCGGTACATAATACAGGAGTTGCTGGTGTTTTCCTTTTCATTCTTTTTTAATGCTTTGTTGTCAAGAAGTTCATTCTTGATATATATATATATATATATATATATATATATATATATATATATATATATATATATATATATATATATATATATATATATATGTGTGTGTGTGTGTGTATATATATATATATATATATATATATATATATATATATATATATATATGTATATGTGTATACACACACACACACACACACACACACACACACACACACACACACACACACACACACATACATCTACAAGATTAAATGCATTTCCTATACTGTTGAATGAATGTGCTGGATGATATGTTTGTGATAACGTGATTTAGCTATATCTGTCATGGCTTAGTGGTAAATCACATTGGCTATGGTGTGCAGGCTCCTGGGTTTGAGCTGTGTAATGTCTGTTTATTTTGTTGCTGGGCAGAACAAGGGCCATTGGATACAGAGTGATGAAGGCACTTTTAAGCAGTTTTAAGTGGGCTTGCATGGGTTTCCACGAATGTAAGCAATGCTAACTTACGGTTACATATGGTTACAGAGGGTTAGCTTTAATATTGCTTAACCTGTGTGCGCTTTGCTTACCCCCCACACAAACAAGCGTAAACTCACTTACTATTGCTTAAATATTCTTACTACCACTTACTACCGCTATATTTTAGATGGCACTAGTGTGATGGTTCTTGGGGAGGTGGGGAATTTGGTAGATGTATGGAATTATCATTAATTACACAGTTTAACCTTCATTTGTATCTGTAATACTGTATAGGGCACATGTGATTATTTATGGACTTTGCACCATTATGACACTGACACCTCACATCTGCATTAAATGCAGTACTAAAGTAACAAATATATGTTATTTATTAGGTTATGCAACTAAAACTATTGATCATACAGTGATTTGCAATGGAAAATGGAATGTACTGCAGTAGGACACGAACCAGGAATGACTGCCCATATGGCAAATGCTCTGCCCACTACACTATTGCTGTACTGCATCATTTGCACATATCTTGCTTTTTATCCTTTTCTTTCCTATTTAGGCTGCATTAACTGTAACTAAGCGATAGGCAAACCCGCGCACCTACGGTGAAACTCCGTCTGTTTCATTACAAATAAGGTATTTATTTCATTTTACTTTTCGCTATTGCTCTTATACATGTGGGAAGATGTTGCTGGGGATATGAGTACCTATGAGCAGTCTCACTCATTGTTTACTACCTTTCTACAGTCCTTTATTGCGAGGGCGTGTATATTGTGAGAGCTGTGCTCTCAGAATGCCCCCTGCACTCGTACACGCTCTGTGTAGGATTAGGAGCTCAGGCAGCGTGCCTTCATTAATATGCATGCCTCGCTGCCATCTTAAGTGATCATCAACATATCTATTGCTCTTTAATAACTGCAAAAGCTTTAAATACCTTTACAGTATTATCTATAGTAAGGTTAAAAAATGTACCAACATGTACCTCTTTACTTTTTTCTGCTGTATGATGAATGTTACCAGTTTTCTGCAAAATTACCTCATGGAGCCAGCTTTGCTGATAAGGGAAGTGAAAGAATAGATGCCATGATGTGCATACATCTGTAGTGAAAAGAATGTTATTTGATTCATGTTTGTCACAAAGGTCAACATTTTGTATCTCACTTTGAAGGATCCATAACTTATTCATCTGAAAAAATTTTGTTTCTTTGTCACATCATTGTTTTGTGGCTTACTTTGTTATTTTGTTCCTTCTTTATAGATTTTATTGTTCAGTTTAACATTTTACATAGATTCCGCTTTCTGATGCTGTCTTCAGAGATATTTTTGTTTTTCATTCTCTCATTTTTATAAGGTGCAATTTCCTGCCGTGCATCAAACTTCCCTCATAAACTCAGGCCACTTATTCCCCTGCCTTGGTTATTTCTGAGTTAAGAGTGAGAAATGGCCAGGAGACCATCATACAGACAGCCATGATCGTGTTTGCACTTCCCTTGGCATATTAGCAATGATGTAATATGTATTTGGCATTAACCCACTTCTAGTGGTTGATGTGTAAACCTGCAACCCTGCATGAGGCATCCTACATACCCCCTCTAAATGTGTTCTTGCTCTCACATACATACCATTAAGGGCTAGAATCATTATCCTGAGTTCTCCGAGCAGATGTCCCATGGTACTGTGGACACTGGTATTGTACAAGCATCCACTTGTATGGGAGTAGGTTGGCCTCTCCAGGACCCTGATTTCCCTCTTCCCAGAATTGTTGCTTCAGTATAAGCCTTTCATTCCAATTCTATCCTGCCAGGTTCTTTCAGTGCCAAAGTTGTTATTTGAACTCAGGTCATATTGTTTGTAATTAGAACTACTTTATCTCTCTACATCCCAGAACAGGGCTAATTCTGCTATTTTTCTACGCAACCTGTCAAGAGTATATTCAAGTTCAACTTTCATATTTCAGTTAGTGGTTCAGCAGTCCCATCATTTGTTGTGTTGTCCCTTCTATTCAATTTAACATTTGGTGGTAGCATGGATTAACTGGATATGCCTTTGTCTGATGCTTTGTCATCCCTACTGTACAGGGTGATAAATGCTGAATCCATATGTGACTATGCTATCCCACTCTGACACCATATAATCATGTATCCTTACCATGGGACTGTAACAAAGGCACACAGGAGCCAGTCTGCATGCTTTTACACTGGTACTATCTCGCAAGCACACCTACAGCAGGAGAAAGGACCATGTTCTGCCCCACATCTGGGTTACCCTTATGGATTCTGTTCTTAATGTGGTAGTCTGACTTCATACATTGCAACTTGAAAATTGATGAGGAAAAATGCATGAGGCTATGTAAGAGTAGATTAAGGATGAAAGATAAACTTCTAGAAAGAAAGGAAATGAAGTCTACATTTGACTTTGGGTGATTTGTATAATGTACCACTGAATAGCAGATAGCATTAAAAGAAAAGATTGAGAAAGAAATATATCTATCACAGAAGAAAATTGTAATGATGTCACTGAAAGATAATAGTAAATGATTATAATGAGACTCTTTAAGAAAATAGTACGACAAGGAAATGCAACAAAACAGAGAAATTTGTGAAAACATAAAGGAATGATTAAGCTGAACCAAAGGTTTGCAAGTAAGTAAAAAAGAGAAGGTATGACTTCTGTTAAGTTAAAAGGTGAAGCAGGAGGATGGATTTGTGGGATAAATAAACCATAGGGAAAGGCAGGTAGTTTGTGAACAGAATAAGATTATGAAGGTGAAGGAAGAATGTTTAAAAAGCCTGCACAACACTTCACAAGTGAGCATGGCAAGAGGAGAAATGGTAAAGCTTTGGTGGAAACAAAAAGTACATAAGTGCAAGGACTAAGCAATGAGATAACTTGGGCCTTAAAAAAGTTAGAGAGGCAGTCCCAGAAGATGCAATGCCTGATAGTAATTATTTTTAGAGCTTTTGCAGCTAGATATTTTAACTTGTGTAATAACTGAATGCTCTGAGGAAGGGATTAAAGATAAAAGCCTGTTGAGTATAGTACTTTTCTGGAAGAAGGATGATAGCAGACATTGCTAAATGGAGGGCAGTGACATTACTGAATTTGGAATATAAGTTACTTGTTGCAAATTAGATTTAGTAAAATATTACATAAGATTATCCCCCAGATTCTGCAAACCCTGCACGGCGTGTAGGATTAGTTTAAGAGCTATTTTTGGTAAGATGGCTGCCGTGTGATCCAGGAATGAGCTCCCAGGACGTGCATGCAAGCTCTTAAACTAATCCTGCATGGACAGAGCTCGGGGATGCAACTTACCCCATTTGCAGGTCAAAACATGCAAATGAGGTGAATTTGTGATCCAGGAAGCTCGAAGCTGGCCATGCAGGACACATATGCTTCAAAGCACCACCCAGTGAGCAGGGTAGGGTCAACATCAACCGCAAGGGCTTCCCCTCCATCAACTGCCAGATCATGTGCAATGCCCAGGGCATTATAATGTGTGTTCTGGCTGCCCTGGAAGCTATCATGGCTCCCACACCTGGCATCTGACGAAGCTGTACCAGAGATTTGCCAATGGGGACATCCTGTACGGTCAGCAGTGGGGGATACAGGTTATGCACTGGAGCCGTGGCTGATGACATCCATCAGAAATGCAAACACACCCGAACAAGAACTCCATAATGAGGCACACACACAGACCAGAATCATAATAGAGCATGTGTTCGGGTTGTTCAAGTCATGGTTCCAGTGCCTGGACATGTCCAGTGGAGCCTTGCAGTACCCACCAGCTACATGTACTCAAATTGTCATCATATGTGCCATGCTACACCATATGATCCTGTGGAAACAGCTGCAGCAGGAACAACATGGGACAGGGCCACACAGCCCCCCACCATTGCCTAGGCCTGCACAGGTACAGAGTGGCTTTGAGGAGGAACAACCTGAGCCTGGCCCAGTAAGCAGAAGGAGGCATGCCCAGTATGCCTTGGCAACGAGGCAATGCATAGCACTTACAATGACACAGTAGGGACCCAGGGAATGACACCTCTCTCTGGCTCACACATACATTAAAAGGGGTGCCAAACAAGACACTACCTGTGCTTAACCATGAATAGGGAGTGTATCATGTGCATCCAACATAGACAGCCCTCCAGCATCATCCTCAATACTGGCACACCCACAAGGTAAGTCACTCTTCCTACCAATTGTTGAATGGAGTAGTATGTGTAGTTACTCATATCTATGGTATGGAGGTCAGCATGCAAGGGTAGCAGGTGGCTGATTGGAATTCCAGCAGATAGCAAACATCTCTAGTGGCAGCATGAGATCTGTAACAGATACTGGTGTCACCATAGTAGCCTGTACTACACAAGCTGACAAAACCCACTACAAGAAAAGTGCTGGCCCACATGAGTGTCCATATGACGCACACATGCCAGTCAGGAAGGCTCACATACCCAACAGTCTCAGCCAGCAGGACAGGTGTAGATAAACACAAACAAAGGCTGTGCTAAGGCCTCTGAATGATGGCTATGGAGAACATCCCCTACCAGACCAACACCTATAGACTACAACAGGTCAGGTAGTGGGATGTTACATCTGAAGGGCATGAAGTCAGAAACTGAAATGTAGGTCAATCAAACCTAAGGCCCATAGTACACTAATATGCCTCTAGGCAGTATGATAGGTTAGACTACAGAATGAAATGGAGTACCTGAAATACCAGGACAAACATAGTAAAAGTGTACACCTGTCAGGTGTGCTCACCCCCCAACCCTATGTAGTAATGAAGCAACAGTCAGGTGTGCCCCCCCCCACAATCCAATGTAGACATGTAGTAACAGTCAGGTGTGTCCCCCCCCCCAAATTCCAATGTAGAAATATAGCAACAGTCAGGTGTGCCCCACCCTACAGTCCAATGTAGAAATATAGTAACAGTCAGGTGTGCCCCCCTACAATCCCATGTAGAAATGTAATAACATGTATGTGTAGGTATAATAACAGTACAGCACTGATTACCTGAGCTGGCCAAGGTAGCAGGATTGATTGTAGCATGTGTACACTATACAGATGTGTGTGATTTAGGTTGCTGTGTTATGCATTGTGTGCCAGTGGTCAGTATGTATGCATGCTGATGTTTGTCCTGGTAGCCATTGCCCAGTACTGCTGAGGACAGGGCCAAGGTATCACAACTGCAGTGCCATACACAATGCTGTCCAGCCAAACACATGCCAGCAGTAAGCCATAGTAAATGTTTGGAAGTAATATGTGTCACCATCTGTTAGATGGACATGCCATGAATGTCAGTCCACATATACAAGCAGTACACAGGGGGAAGTACCCCAGACAGACAGTGTAGATTATGTAACTGTGAAATGGACACACCCCTGGAATTCTACATACAGGTTTGCAGCACATCAATTGGGTTGCTAGTGGGGAATACCAATGTCATCTGGACAAATGTTGACTGCAAAGGTCATTGGAATGATATATGGAGAAACAGCTGATGTCCCTGCACAAGCCAGTAGAAGTGGAATGCCCCATGCATATATGTCAGTTCGATGCATGTACTGTTCAGAGCACAAATGCACCCAGCTCACACAAACAGCACCCATATGTACATCACCAGTCTCACCCCTGCTGTCATGAATGAGTACATTATGACCCCAACCTGTGTATGGCAATAGTGAAAGTATGCAGCATGCAGAGCAAGAGTCCCATGCAGGGGTGTCCCTAGCTGTAAGCAGTACCCTGACAGCACCCACACCACTGAATCAATACTGACAGATGGTATTGCCATGAACACCATGTACACCCACCCTGTAACTCCAGGGAATATAGTTTACTGCAATCTGGGATTGTAGGAGTGACAGAATGCAATGGCCTTCTACATCTGGCCAGCATCACTACCAATTGGCCTACAGTCTGCCAAAGGCCTGCCTCTCACCCATACGCCAACGTATGTTATGTCATCTACCCCAAAATAATGACATAACCCAGTCCACAGAACCTAAATGCAAGCCCATCTGGAAAAATCACAGTAACATGGTCACCATGTCTCACTGTATGAACTCTGGACCAACACCAAATTACTGCTGTAATGAGGTGATAATTATAGGGAAAACATCAGAGTATGTCTGCATGATGTATGGAAGAGGATAGAATAATGGAGGGGTGGGGGGATTAGAACATGGGAGCATGGAGTGAGTTAGGTCCACTACTCAGCCATGTGCACATACTATCCCTGGCTGCAAACACGAGAATGGGTTGATAAAACCCTGCTCATATGCCACAGTGTATAGGGGTAATGTCCAGACGTATGACCTCTACCACTGGGTAACCTGTGTGAATCTGTACAGCTGTGAGTTATCGCTACAGCAAGATATGGCCATACTGTCATGTCAATGGATGTACAACCATGGGATGCTTCCCCTCCAGAATGGCATGAGTGTGCAACTATATGTAGGCTGCTGACCACAATACCGGACACAGCTGCATTCACCCTATGTTCTCCAGGCCATCCACTGCAAGCAAATATGTCAACCTGACAGTACTTGATGACAAAATATTGCAGTGTATAACAGCACTTATGTCTGAATATCTCTGCCAACTTCGGACCATGTAGAAGAAGCAGCACAGACACACCTACCTACAATACCCCACCATATGTTGCCAGTTCTGAACCCATACTGTCAACTGATCTACAGATGTACTGCAGAAACAGTTTGCTAGCTGTAGGTGTAGAACACAAATCCTGCACTGGAGTACAAACAACCTGGAATGGAATCACACATTCAGTATGAAAGGTCATACTGGGCATGCTCCCACACTTTGGGAAATAAAGGCCATGTCAGACAACAAAATAGTGAAAGGTAATAATGGGCATGCTCACATTGAGAAATGAAGGCCATGTCATACAACAAAATAGTGAAAGGTCATACTGGGCATGCTCACACACTGAAATAAATGAAGCACATATCTGCCAACAACAGTGGACCATACATATGTGTCAGTCACAGATGTTAGTGCATACACCCTCAGTACACACCAGTCATGCTTTGCTCACACATTGGATAGGAATGCACACATATATCCAAGGACAACACACTATAATAGATGCATGGAAGAGAGTGACAGTCACAAAGAGCCTGCCATCATGAGGCCTGTCCCACCCAGCAAACATCTAAATGGATAATACTACATGATGTGCAAATGTCTATCACTGTAGACATTTGCTTCTGGAATCATTAAGCATGATAGTGTCTATGACGCTAGTGCTAACTGTGCAACATGACTGTAGAAGTCAGTAGTCATTTAGCAGTTGTATACACATACCTGTGAAATATAAATATGTGTGTGCCTGAGTGTAGTGTGTCTGCCTCTAGATAAATGGGTTATGGCCCTTGCACACACAATTCCCTCCCAATTTCCCTACTTTGATAAGTCTGCTGATGTCATCTATTGTGAAATACACCTATGGGAAAGGAATAGCTCAGTAATCTCTGTGGCGCGTGCTGTAACTGCATAATGCTGTAGTGTGATAAATTAGTTAGGTAGGAGTGCTATACCCAGACATGGCAAATATGGATGCTTGTGTGTGGGTGTTCCTTTGTACGTGTAGGGAGCAATGCCTTTGAGGCCATCCACAGGCACTACAACCTCCAGTGCCCTACTTTGGCAAGTCTGCTGATGTCATCAACTGTGAAATACACCTTTGGGAAAAGAGCAACCCAGTAGTCTCTGTGGTGTGTGCTGTAATTGTGTAATGCTGTAGTGTGATAAACTAGTTAGGTAGCAGGTTCTATTCCCAAAAATGGCAAATGTGGATGTGTGTGTGTGTGTTCCTTTGTAAGTGTAGGGAGCAATGCTTTTGAGGCCATCCACAGGCACTACAGTCTCATTTGCCCTACTTTAGCAAGTCTGCTGATGTCATCAACTGTGAAATACACCTTTGGGAAAAAAGTAGTCCAGTAATCTCTGTGGTGTGTGCTATAACTGACTAATGCTATAGTGTGATAAACTAGTTAGGTAGGAGTTCTATTCCCAGACATGGAAAGTGTGTGTGCATGTCTCATTTGTATCCTGTGTGGAGGTGTATGTGAGTGTGTGACAAATGCAATCATTGAGGGACGGGTTTTGCAATTTTCCTATATGGTGCCCTTATGATATATCACAATGTCAACCTTACAAGGATAACAGATGTCAATCAGCCAAGAGGCTGGGGTGCCAATCCACACCCCTGCGTATGATATCAAGGCCTGGTGAACAAAGTAAGCAACCCTAGTATTACCCAGAGAACACTCTGAACCCATGTCTCATACACAAACACACTCACCTAGGCAACACCCGCTATGTTGGTAGTACTCTGCATATTGTTCACAGATAGTAACCATAGTGTCATTGCAGTGGAGTACAGAGGCCATGGCACCCTGTCCATCAGTACAATAGACACATAATTGCAGACAGTGCACCTTCTCTCTGTTCCCCACTGGATGCCTGCAACAATTGTGGTTCCATCAAATGTGATCCACAAAGGACATAACATGCCTTACACACATGCCCTGTATGGACAAATGCCACTGACACCAGGGAACATCTGTGTCATGCTATCAATGTAGGTGCAGGGTCAACCCACTGTCCATTATCAGGTACCACCACATGAGGCCAGGACTGGCACATCTGATGATAGCAATCTGTGTACACAACATGTACCAGACAACCCAGGTACACTTCCCAGACACCGTCCATGTCATGGACTATAGAACACATACATGGCAAGCATAGCTCAGCACTGGCCACACACATAAGTAACCCAGGGGACTGGATGGTGAATATAATACCCACCTGTGTGGGTCATTCCAGACACTACACCCCTGAGCCACACTGCAGACCATTCTCATGTGGCCTGATGCCAAGGTATACCCTTTACCTAGCCTTGTACAGCCCTCTGGTACAGCCAGCTACTACACACCATGAAGCAATGCACACATGCATGTCAGTACTGGCAACCTGCATCTGTGACTGTGGTGTATGATGCTTCTGACCACATTCACACCCAGTACAACTGCAAGTGGCATACTGAAGCATGCTGTCTGATGTCAAACAGCTTCACATACCCTTTGCCCATAATTCCTCAGGATAACCCCTGTGGGCCATTTGATATATGTGCATTACTGTATTGTGTCAAACTAACTAGTTAGGAAGTGTATTTCTGACCCTACCAAGTGTGGCAATGTGTATGAGTGCCTTAGGGAGTGTGGCTGTGTTGATGCTGACACCTGTTTATGTGGAAAGGCACATGTGCTACGCCTACCGTATCACTACTATATCACTGTTGCTGATGTCACTCACCAGCACATATACCTTTGGACAGCTTACCAACATGTAAGCTATGTGGCACATGCAATAACTGCATACACATGCAATAGTTATGCATAGTCAGTCAGGGGTTTGAAATCCTGTACTGGTAGGTGTGTGACACAAACATGCTCAGGTTTTACTCTTCCCATCCCTTCTCTGGCATACTTTGTCTCTGTCTGTCCCTCTCACAACTTCTCTGGTGGATATGGAGATGTAAACCTGGTTTGCTCAGGCAGCAGCTTGTGTTTTGTAAGTGATGGTTACGATCAGCTGATGGCCTCTGCACCAATTACAGTCCTCCTCTAGTTGATTGCATGTGGAACAGCTGTGGTAACATTACCATAGCCAATTGCATGGAAATACACTACAATATCTAGGAATATAATTTTGGTGCTGGGCCATAACATTCACTGTGAACAGAATTTATATCTGGTCTTTTGCAAACATCATCACTGATGGTTTTGGGATTTACCTCAAACAGCATACACTGTGGAAAAAGGCCAACAGACAGGAGGGGGATGTGCCAGACATGACTACAGAAATGTAAGTGTTGCTATTCTTCATTTAGAGTAATGTCAGTTTAACAGGGTTTGTGTGGTTAATACTAGTCTGCAAGTTATAATAACTCTCATGACAGTGCTATGTTTGTGATGAAACCCCAATCTGTAGGGTCATCTGCAGACTGGGCAATGTGTGGAACCTTCTGTTTCTTGAGTTACTCACAAAACACTTATCTGAGAACTGCTGAAACATGGTGTGAGGATTGCAGTCAGTACATGGTGACAGCCATGGGAGTTACTGACTTCATATCCCTAACTGAACATATGTCACAAATACCCTGGTATGACAGTAAATGTCTGAGGTTATCACAGCAGCATGGTAATATTGGGCCAGTATGTATAGCTCCAGCCACAAGTCTGTCACTCTTTGTACATATGTCATTCAGTATATATGCATGTGTTCTGCTTCTCTGCAACTGTTCCAGATTTGGTTTCCTGGGTTAATGGGAACAACTATGTATGCTGTCATAAGTAATCATGAATGTTGTTGAGTAGTACTAACCTATATCTGTCTTAAAACTGCAACACCATAGCCCATATGGGGAGGTCAATCCCAGTGTACCCACCTGTCCCACCTCAGCTGGCCATGTCACCGGGCAGCAGCATGCCTGGGGCCCAGCCTGGGACCTTCTCATCTGATGGCCTGGCACCACCTTTGGGTGGAACCACTGCAGGGGCTGGGGCTTGGCTCCCCCCTGCGAGTGGGTGCAGACAGGAACATGTCAGCTGCTGTCAGTTCTGGGCTATGATGCGTAGTGAGCTTCACAATGAGTTTGGAGACCAGCTATACCAACTAGAGGGCTGCGTGGTGCAATTAGGAGCTCAGCCTGCACCCCATACCCAGACCCCATCACAGCCACCTTTGGGGCCATGACAGTGCAGTGGTGACTGGCCATGAGTGGGGACCTCAGTCCCACTGTATCCATGTGGGTGCTCATGGGCTTGCGACATCCAAACACCTCTCCCCGTCCAAGGCGTTTAACCCCCACATGTCATATACCATCCCTGTATGCTGTCTTGTCTGTCTTGTCTATCATCCTACCAAACCAATCCTTCCCAAGTATACATACTATCCTTCCCCAACATATCACTCTCACCTTGATAAAAAGCAGAAAAAGGACATTCTGTTCCCAAATACAAATCTCGCTCCATACATGGCTTTCCATCTCACATATGTGTCCACTGGGCACATATAATCTGGTCTAATTGGAGTCACAATATGTTATTGTTGTCCTCACCCCTCTCTCAGGGGTTTGAGTGCCAAATCTACCTCCAAATTCAGTGTATTTGCACAGCTGTTGCTGTAGAAGAAATGGGCAGCTATGGTCCTTTCCTACACCCTTCCTGCACATCCCTAGCTATTTTTCCTACTATCTTTCCCTCTTTGTGCCCCTTTTTAACCACTTACCTATCAACCCTTTTTTCTTTTCTTTTAAAGAAATTAGCACGGGGGTAAGCAGGAGTAAGCAGTTTTAAGCAGTAGTACGTTGGTTTAAGCCTGTTTGTGCGGGGGTAAGCAATGCCTACAGAGGGTAAACAATTGAGAAGCTAACTGAGTGTAAGAAACTGCCCACACATATATGGTACCAACCCCCAGTATGTGTTGGGGGCACAGCAGCAGTAAAGTGATGGCAGGAAACAGTTATGCTGTGCAGTCCAATATCCAGCACATGCGGTTCATGACTCCAGGACCCTCCAAAACACAGCTACAATGGTCTTTCCAGCTGTTGCAGATGTCTCATGAGGTACATACCAAAAGGGCCGTTGTACACTATAATGGGTGTAATGAGAAATGAGTACAGTGGGACAATTACCTCCTTAATTCTGGATGAAAAGCCATTAGTAATGAGGTGTGCCACATAGAATGATTTCCCTACTTTTGTGCTAGTGTTATTGAAGGTGAGACCACTGTCCACCTGTGTCCCTGTGTCTGTCATCACACTTTTGGTTTTTAGTGTTCTGCCACCTATGTGGTATTTCATGGTACATGATATTGCACAAAGAGGATAACTATGCATTTCTCGGCATTAAGCTGGAGCCCATGGTTCAGGCACAAAGCATCTGTGTCTGTAAGGACCTTTTGTAGAATATTCACATCTGGGGATTCAATAATGATTCCCAGTGTGCAGTCATCTGTTAACTTTGTTAGCCAGAGTCCCGTACTGTTGGCCTGTACTTCAGAGATGTAGATGCCAAACAGCGGTCCCATGACTGAACCCTGAGGTACTCCATTTGTCACTTTTACTTAGCTGGATTTGGAATCAGATACTTCTACAGTCTGGGTTCTGCCAGTAAGCCATGTGGCAAACTATTGAGTGGCATAGTGATTTATGTCCAACTTGGTATGTTAATCTATGTTTCCAGACTGGGGGGTGGTGTTGAAGGGCTTGGTGAGGTCCGCATAGGCTGTGTGGACCACCTTACCCTCTTCAACAGCTCTGGAGATGGATTCATAGATGTCAGTCAGTTTCAGGAGACAAGATTGGCCGTTCATGAGCCCAATCTGTGTGGGGTCCAGTGTTTGAGGGTTGCCAATGTCTGCATTCATAAATTCCATGATAATTCATTCCATGCCCTTGCAGATCAGGCTCATCAGACTGATGTGCCAGTAGCTCCCGGGATCCAAGATGGATCTCCCCTTGTGGTGTGGGATAACTCCAGCTGTATGCCACTCAGTGGGCACCAATCCTGATGTGAGGCTATGATTAAACATGACAGTTAGGTGAGTTGCCATTTAATTTTGTAGTTTATGTAGTACACAGCCCAGGATGTCATCTGGTCCCATGGATGCTGTATTCTTAGCTGTGGAAAGTGTGGTTTCTACCTGTGTGGCCATGATTACTGGCAATTGCAAATCATTTGCTACTGAAATGACCCCTTTAGGGGATGAGGGGGTGAATGTGTCACTAAATCAATCTGCCAGGATATTGGCAAATTCCTTGGGATCAGTCTATGTAATGCCATTCTGTTGTAGCTCAGAGCACTTCTGAGCATTGCTATTTAAGATTCTGGACATAACTATAGAATGCCTTGTGGTTGTCTTTGGAATCTTTGGCAATTTTAATTATGTAACCAGCTTTGTAGGATTTCATGAGGGATCTCAGCTTCTTACTTGAGGCTGGTGAGGGAGTTGTTTGCATCTTGGATTATCCTTTTTTTCATCAACAGTTTCTTTCTTCTATTGTATAGTCTGTTTATGGCAGGGGACTACCAGACTGGCTTCCTTTTTCTGAAGGAGAGTGTTATGGTTCTATGTGGGATGGTATGAATCAAGCACAAGTGGATGTGCTCACACAGTGCCTTAGTATAGGATTCAGCAGTTGAACTTTCAGCTCCTGTCTCCATGGATGGGTGTCACAAACTTTGTCACTTCCGACTTGAGTAGCATGAAGTTGCCTTTGGAGAGGTTTTTTGAGGGCAACTGTATATACATTCCTTTCATATATTCAGTTTGATTTTCCTATGGTGGGATTATTTTGGTGAAACCTCAATCACATGTACTGCTGTGAGGGCTTAGTGGTTAACTACTGTGACTGTAGTAGACAGGGTCCTGGGTTCACGACCTGAAAAGGTTGGTTATTTTTGTTTCGGCCAGAACAGTGGCTGATGCATACAGACTAATTAAGACATTTTAGGCTAGTCTCACTTGAATTCAAATGCCATACTTTGGCAATCCTGCTGATGTCATTCACTGTGAAGTACACCTTTGGGGAAAGAGTACTCCAGTAGTCTCTGCAGGTGTGCTATAACAGTGTAATGCTGTGGTGTGGTATAGAACTCATAAGGGATCTATTCCCATACATGGGAGTTGTGGATGTTTTTGTGTCTGTTCCTATGTCTGTTCCAATGCATGTTTGGCTAGTCACACTCACTACAATTCAAAAGCCCTACTTTGGCAATCCTGTTGATGGCATTCACTGTGAAATACACCTTTGGTGAAGGAGTATTGCAGTAATTTCCATGACGCGTCCTATAACTGCGTAGTGCTCTAGTGTAATAAACTAGTTAGGTAGGAGTTCTAAACCCAGACACAACAGGTGTGTGTGTCTTTGTGTGTCCATGTTTGTCATTCGTATCCTGTGTGGAGGGGGTTGTGAATGTGTAATAACTGGACTCAATGTTGAGCCGGTTTTGCAAATTTCTTATATGGTGGCCCTAGTATATATCACAATATCCATCATACAGGGATAACAGATGTGAAATAGGTGAGAGGCTGGGGTGCAAATTCTTACCCCTACATATGACATCAAGGCCAAGCAAACAAGGTTAGCAATCCTAGTAATAGCCAGAGAACACCCTCAACCCATGTGTCATACACACATACACACTTGCGTAGGCAACAGCCTCTATGTTGGTAGTACCCTGCATATTGCCCATTGATAGTGTCCATGGTGTGATTGCAGTGGGTTACAGAGAGCATGACACCCTGTCCATCAGTCTAATAGACACGTACATGCAGACAGTGCACCCTCCCTATGTTCCCCACTGGACACCTGCGACACTTGTGGTGCCATCAAATGTGACCCACAAAGGACATACCATGCCTGAAACACATGTCCTGTATGGACATATGCCACTGAGACCAGGGAATACCTGTATCATGCTATCAATGTAGGTACAGAGTCAACCTACTGTCCATCAGCAGTTCCACTGTCATGTGGCCTGATGCCAAGGTATACCCATCACCCAGCCTTGTATAGCCGTCTGGCACAGTCGACCACTACACACCTGTGAAGCAATGCATCCATGCATGTCATTACTGGCACCCTGTGTCTGTGTGTCCTGTCTGTTGCCTATGACCACATTCACACTCACTACAACCCCCACTGGCATACTGAAGCATGCTGTCTGATGTCAGACTCCTCCACATACCCTTTGCCCATATAACCTTTGTATAAACCATGGTGCATGTGATACCTGCACAGTACTGTGTTATGACAATCTAACTAGTGATGAGCTCTATCCCTGGCCCTACTAAGTGTGTCAATGTGTGTGTGCCCCTGTGAGAGTGTGGCTGTGTTGAAGCTGACACCTGTTCATGTGGACAGGCACATGTACTAGACCTACCATATAGCTACCATATCACTGTTGCAGATGTCACTCACCATTGCATATACGTTTGGAGGACTCCCCAACATGCAATGTATGTGACTGCATAGACATGTGATAACAGTACATAACCAGTCAGGGGATTGATACCCTGGACTGGTAGATGTGTGACACAAACATACTTAAGTTTTACTCCCCCACCCCTTTCTGACTTATCTTTGCCTCTGTCTGCCTCTCTCACTCCCTATCTGGTGGATGTGGAGACTTACATCTGCTTTGCTTAGGCAGCGGCATGTGTATTGTAAGTGATGCTCATAATCAGCTGATGGCTTCTGCATGAACTGCAGCCCTCTTCTAACTGATTGCATGTGAAACAGCTGTGGTAACATTCCCATAGCCAATTACATGGAAACACACTGCAATATTTGGGAACATCATGTTGGTGTTGGGTGTTTTCATTCACTGTGAGCAGGAACTAGATCTGTTGTTTGGCAAACAGCATCACAGATGGAGTGGGGACTTACATCTAACATACACTGTGGAAACAGGCCAACACACAGGAGGGGGATGTGCCTGACTTGACTACAGACTGTAAGTGCTGCTATACTGCAGTTGGAGTAATGTTGATTTAACAGGGTGTGTGTGGATATGGCTGTCCTACATGTTTTAGTACTAGTCATGTCAGTGCTATGTTTATGAGGAATTCCAATCTATAGGGACATATGCAGACTGGGCAGTGTGTGGTGCCTTGTGTTCCTTGCGTTACCCACAGAGCACCTATCTGTCAACTGCAGAAGGTAGTGTGAGGATTGCAGTCAGTAGATGGTGATAGCTGTGAGAGTTACTGACTCCATATCCCTCATAGGACATATATTGCAACAAACCCTGTTACAACAGTAAATGTATGAGGTTATCACAGCAACATGTCAATGTTGGCCCTGTGTTTGTGCCTCCAGCCACAATTCAGTCAACCTTTGTACATATGTCATGCAGTAGGAGGTGCATATGTTCTGTACGCCATATTAATTGACAGCATATCTTATAACAAGCCAGTGAGATATCAGACTGCTACACATGTTATGTATAGTAGGGGTTATATTTGAGGACATAACCTGGGCATTCTGTGGTTGTCTGTACAGTACTGAGGTATGTGTACTTCTGATGATTGTCAACAGTGTGTGTATTGTGAATATGTACCTTGGCCTGTATACAGACTGTGGTAGATGTCATTGTTCTTGGTCCTGTTTTATCTGATGTTACATGCTGCTCCACTGTATGTCAACCTATCGGCTTATATTTGTAGGGCCAAACACACACATGTCCCATACCACAGACAGGCATCGTGTAGTGGCCTAGTATATATAGGGTTGGTGTGTGAGTGGCACATATGAGGATGGTGTCGATCAGATATTCCATATACTGTAATATTATGCTAGCTTACCATATGTGGCTGTGGCTATGTTCACACTGGTTGTGGTTATGCATTTTCACACAGGTATTTGTTACTCTGTGTTGTGACATGGCTGTAGAGGCAGCTATCTATGCAGGTACATGTGTATTCCCCCATGGGAAATGTAGGCCAGTGTTGAGGCAGTCTGCCTGCAGCATGCACAGTGCTTTGTTACATGCCTAGCAGCTTACTGCACTTACCCTGTGAGATGTCATGTCCAGATACTTGCCAGATGTACTGCTACCGGGCCACCATAACAGTCATGTATGTCAGGCAAAGCAGTGGGATGCTGTGCAGAAGTATGTCACTAACTAGTGGGTAGTATGTGGTCATGGCACCTCTGTACCAGCAGTTATGTATCAGGACAGACAGGGGTGTATGAATGCATAATCTATGGAGGCAAATGTATACCAGTATTTACATGATATACCCATCTACATGGCTGTTAACATCCACATTATCAGGCTTGGTCCACATGTCTTGCACTAAGGGGTTCTGTGTATACCCCTGGACTGACCAGAGTGTGTCAAACTGTTCACATATATTGGCCATATCTCAGCTGTAACCCACAGGGACATTACTTTGCTAGCACTGGTACTGTACTATGATGCCCTTAGGATGTCTGTCAATAGCCAGTGGGGCACATGTTAACAGCAGATGTGGCCTCCCACACACACCGTGTCTGTGAAGACAATCCATATTACAGTAGTAATAGTCTACAAATATACCTGCAATACATACCTGACATCCCCTTGCACTAAGAGGTTGGGACTATTGGGGTTAGGTAGGGCTCCACTCCATGTTCAGGACATATAGGTTCATAGGTTCATAGGTTGGTACTGGGCTATCTGCCTGAAGGCATATATTAGCCAAGCCACATTGTGTGGTATTCACCGCCCCTTTAGTAATTCCCTAGACCCCTGTCCTAGCAACTAGTACCCTTGGCCCCTATCTAGTAGTGCTGTTGGTGTGATCCCCGGTGTAAACTTTCTGTCACCCATCCACTCATCAAGGTTCCTCTTGAAGAGTGATAGTGAGGAGCTCTGTCTTATGTAGATCGGGACCCTGTTCCATAGTACGGGAAGTCTCTGCGAAGGGAATCTATCCCTCCAGCATGTTCTATTCATTGTTGTGTTGAGGTTTATATCCCTAGAGTGTGTAGCTTGAGTAGATTTGGTTTTGCTAAGATGGAGCATGTTCAACAATTCTGGGTTGGACATGGCTCTGTACGTTAGACAGAGATCGCTTCTGAGAAGGCGGTATGCAACAGAGAACAGTCTTAGCTTTTTTAATCGTGCTGCATAGGGCAACTGTTTGAGGCCAGTAATCCTCTTGGTTAGGTACCTCTGTGGTCTCTCCAGCTGCTGGAGATGTCTAGCCAGGTACATTCCAATTGGTGCATTGTACTCAATAATGGGTCTGATGAGGGAAGAGTAGAGGGGCACCATTACATCCTTGTATCTTGATGCAAACCCTTTCGTGATCAGATGGGTCACATAGAAGGATTTTCTAATCACTTTGGCAACATGGTTATCAAAGAAAGCTAACTATCTACTTGGGTCCCTAGATCCCTTATTTCTTCTTCAGATTTCAGGGGATTACCTCCTATGTTGTAGTTTGCGGGTACTCTGTTTTTCCCAAAGGTGATTACTATGCATTTTTTTTGCATTTAGCTTGAGACCATGGCTTTGACACCATGCATTAGACTCATTGAGGCCCTTCTGGAGGATCTCCATGTCAGCCGGAGACTCTATTATATCACCCAGTTTGCAGTTGTCCGCAAACTTAGTCAGCCACAGCCCTTCTGTGCTTGCCTGTACTTCTGAGAAGTATATGCCAAACAGGAGGGGCCCCAGGAAAGAGCCCTGAGGCGCACCACTCATTACTGGTCTGGATTCGGACATAGATCCCGCTACTCTTACTTTATGGGATCTGTCTGAGAGCCAGTTTGCAATCCATCTTATGACGTAAGGGTTTATGCCCAGGCTGGTGAGATTATCAATAATACCTGAATGGGGAATGGTGTCAAATGCTATAGCAAGGTCTAGGTAAGTCATGTGTACCTCCTTTCCCTTATCTATAGCCTGAGTAACTGTCTCAAAGAAATCCACCAGGTTCAGGAGACATGATCTGCCCTTGACAAAGCCGAACTGTGTGGGGTCCAGTGATTGGAGGTTCCCACTCTCTCCATTTATGAGTTCCATAATGATTCGCTCCATAGCCTTAAAGATCAGACTAGTCAGGCTTATTGGTCGGTAGTTCCCAGGGTCAGTTGTAGCCCCACCCTTGTGTAGCAGGACCACTGTTGTCATGTGCCATTCTATGGGCACATATCTTGTGGAGAGGCTGAGACTGAACAGGGTATTAAGATGAACATGATATGGTGAACATATATGTATATATAATTATACATGCATCCATATAGATATACACACATATACATATGTTGCTTAATGTATGACAACAGTTTTACACATATGGGCCTGTGTTCCAGCCTCTGTCCTCCACCTACATACCAGGCTTTGCACATATGACATGTTGTCAGGGTTGTTATGTAGTGGGCTTTGTGTGTGTCATGCTGCCATTTCTGCCATCACTTCACTGTTGTTGTGACCCCCACACATACTGGGGGGGGGGTTGGGGCTATATATGTGTGGGCTTCGCCTACACAATACATGTGTGCCCTTATACTGCTCAGACAGACTCCTCGTGGTCCTGTAGAGTGGTCTTAGCTACAGAGAACTCAGAAAAGTGACTACTTTCTGGATTTAAGTATCTTTGCTTTTTTTTCACGTGGAATAGCTTCTGTAGCTTACCCTGAACTAGCCTGAACTGTTTTTTTAACTGTTTGCTGCATTATTTTAAAATCTGCACTTAAAGTTACTTTTTAGTCGAATTTGATTGAAAGTTTGTTTGTTTGTTGTTTAATTTAACTGTTGAGGCTGCCCACTAAAGTGTGCTAGCCTGTGTAACTGATTTATCACCGTTTCTGCATTTTCTGTGTGTTTCTATCAAAAAAACAAAAAAATTATCCTTGTTTTCCCACCTCTCCTCAACTAGTTTAGACCAGTTTATAGGCATTGCTGTATTCTGGGCTGTGGTGTAGTTCCTGTGTTGTCCATTACCTTACTTGGATAGAGGGAAGTTTCTTTGCTCACCAGTGGGAGTGGGGAGCCTTGAGCAGCCTACCTGTCCCTGTAGGAAGTGACCTCAGCACAAGAAGCAGTAGTAAAAGCAGTAGTAATTGGTTGTTTTGGACCATTTCTAGCTCTTTTGTAGTTCCCTGTTTAAAATCTGCCTCTGGGCGTTTTTTTTTTTCTGGCTATACTGCTCAGACAAGCTCCTCGTGGTCCTGCAGAGTGGTCTTAGCTACAGAGAACTCAGAAAAGTGACTACTTTCTGGATTTAAGTATCTTTGCTTTTTTTTCACTTGGAATAGCTTCTGTAGCTTACCCTGAACTAGCCTGAACTGTTTTTTAACTGTTTGCTGCATTATTTTAAAACCTGCACTTAAAGTTACTTTTTAGTCGAATTTGATCGAAACTTTGTTTGTTTGTTGTTTAATTTAACTGTCGAGGCTGCCCACTAAAGTGTGCTAGCCTGTGTAACTGATTTATCACCATTTCTGCATTTTCTGTGTGTTTCTATCAAAAAGACAAAAAAAAAAAATTATCCTTGTTTTCCCGCCTCTCCTCGACTAGTTTAGACCAGTTTACTGGCATTGCTGTATTCTGGGCTGTGGTGTAGTTCCTGTGTTGTCCATGACCTTACTTGGATAGAGGGAAGTTTCTTTGCTCACCAGTGGGAGTGGGGAGCCTTGAGCAGCCTACCTGTCTCTGTAGGAAGTGACCTCAGCACAAGAAGCTGTAGTAATTGGTTGTTTTGGACCATTTCTAGCTCTTTTGTAGTTCCCTGTTTAAAATCCACCTCTGGGTTTTTTTTTCTGGCTATACTGCTCAGACAAGCTCCTCATGGTCTTGCAGAGTGGTCTTAGCTACAGAGAACTCAGAAAAGCAACTACTTTCTGGATTTAAGTATCTTTGATTTTTTTCACTTGGAATAGCTTCTGTAGCTTACCCTGAACTAGCCTGAACTGTTTTTTAACTGTTTGATGCATTATTTTAAAATCTGCACTTAAAGTTACTTTTTAGTCGAATTTGATTGAAAGTTTGTTTGTTTGTTGTTTAATTTAACTGTTGAGGCTGCCCACTAAAGTGTGCTAGCCTGTGTAACTGATTTATCACCGTTTCTGCATTTTCTGTGTGTTTCTATCAAAAAAACAAAAAAATTATCCTTGTTTTCCCACCTCTCCTCAACTAGTTTAGACCAGTTTATAGGCATTGCTGTATTCTGGGCTGTGGTGTAGTTCCTGTGTTGTCCATTACCTTACTTGGATAGAGGGAAGTTTCTTTGCTCACCAGTGGGAGTGGGGAGCCTTGAGCAGCCTACCTGTCCCTGTAGGAAGTGACCTCAGCACAAGAAGCAGTAGTAAAAGCAGTAGTAATTGGTTGTTTTGGACCATTTCTAGCTCTTTTGTAGTTCCCTGTTTAAAATCTGCCTCTGGGCGTTTTTTTTTTTCTGGCTATACTGCTCAGACAAGCTCCTCGTGGTCCTTCAGAGTGGTCTTAGCTACAGAGAACTCAGAAAAGTGACTACTTTCTTGATTTAAGTATCTTTGCTTTTTTTTCACTTGGAATAGCTTCTGTAGCTTACCCTGAACTAGCCTGAACTGTTTTTTAACTGTTTGCTGCATTATTTTAAAACCTGCACTTAAAGTTACTTTTTAGTCGAATTTGATCGAAACTTTGTTTGTTTGTTGTTTAATTTAACTGTCGAGGCTGCCCACTAAAGTGTGCTAGCCTGTGTAACTGATTTATCACCATTTCTGCATTTTCTGTGTGTTTCTATCAAAAAGACAAAAAAACAAAAAAATTATCCTTGTTTTCCCGCCTCTCCTCGACTAGTTTAGACCAGTTTACTGGCATTGCTGTATTCTGGGCTGTGGTGTAGTTCCTGTGTTGTCCATGACCTTACTTGGATAGAGGGAAGTTTCTTTGCTCACCAGTGGGAGTGGGGAGCCTTGAGCAGCCTACCTGTCTCTGTAGGAAGTGACCTCAGCACAAGAAGCTGTAGTAATTGGTTGTTTTGGACCATTTCTAGCTCTTTTGTAGTTCCCTGTTTAAAATCCACCTCTGGGTTTTTTTTTTCTGGCTATACTGCTCAGACAAGCTCCTCATGGTCTTGCAGAGTGGTCTTAGCTACAGAGAACTCAGAAAAGCGACTACTTTCTGGATTTAAGTATCTTTGATTTTTTTCACTTGGAATAGCTTCTGTAGCTTACCCTGAACTAGCCTGAACTGTTTTTTAACTGTTTGATGCATTATTTTAAAACCTGCACTTAAAGTTACTTTTTAGTCGAATTTGATCGAAAGTTTGTTTGTTTGTTATTTAATTTAACTGTTGAGGCTGCCCACTAAAGTGTGCTAGCCTGTGTAACTGATTTATCACCGTTTCTGCATTTTCTGTGTGTTTCTATAAAAAAAAAAAACAATAATCCTTGTTTTCCCGCCTCTCCTCGACTAGTTTAGATCAGTTTACATGCATTGCTGTATTCTGGGCTGTGGTGTAGTTCCTGTGTTTTCCATTATCTTACTTGGATAGAAGGAAGTTTCTTTGTTCTCCAGTGGGAGTGGGGAGCCTTGAGCAGCCTACCTGTCCCTGTAGGAAGTGACCTCAGCACAAGAAGCTGTAGTAATTGATTGTTTTAGACCATTTCTAGCTCTTTTGTAGTTCCCTGTTTAAAATCTGCCTCTGGGCATTTTTTTCTGGCTATACTGCTCAGACAAGCTCCTCGTGGTCTTGCAGAGTGGTCTTAGCTACAGAGAACTGAGAAAAGCGACTACTTTCTGGATTTAAGTATCTTTGATTTTTTTCACTTGGAATAGCTTCTGTAGCTTACCCTGAACTAGCCTGAACTGTTTTTTTAACTGTTTGCTGCATTATTTTAAAACCTGCACTTAAAAGTTACTTTTTAGTCGAATTTGATCGAAAGTTTGTTTGTTTGTTGTTTCATTTAACTGTTGAGGCTGCCTACTAAAGCGTACTAGCCTGTGTAACTGATTTATCACTGTTTCTGCATTTTCTGTGTGTTTCTATCAAAAAAACAAAAAAACAAAAAAATTATCTTTGTTTTCCCACCTCTCCTCGACTAGTTTAGACCAGCTTACAGGCATTGCTGTATTCTGGGCTGTGGTGTAGTTCCTGTGTTGTCCATTACCTTACTTGGATAGAAGGAAGTTTCTTTGCACACCAGTGGGAGTGGAGAGCCTTGAGCAGCCTACCTGTCCCTGTAGGAAGTGACCATAGCACAAGAAGCTGTAGTAATTGGTTGTTTTGGACCATTTCTAGCTCTTTTGTAGTTCCCTGTTTAAAATCCGCCTCTGGGTGTTTTTTTCTGGCTATACTGCTCAGACAAGCTCCTTGTGGTCCTGCAGAGTGCTCTTAGCTACAGAGAACTCAGAAAAGTGACTACTTTCTAGATTTAAGTATCTTTGCTTTTTTTCACTTGGAATATCTTCTGTAGCTTATCCTGAACTAGCCTGAACTGTTTTTTTTAACTGTTTGCTGCATTATTTTAAAACCTGCACTTAAAGTTACTTTTTAGTCGAATTTGATCGAAAGTTTGTTTGTTTGTTGTTTAATTTAACTGCTGAGGCTGCCCACTAAAGTGTGCTAGCCTGTGTAACTGATTTATCACTGTTTCTGCATTTTCTGTGTGTTTCTATCAAAAAAACAAAAAAACAAAAAAAATATCCTTGTTTTCCCACCTCTCCTCGACTAGTTTAGACCAGTTTACAGGCATTGCTGTATTCTGGGCTGTGGTGTAGTTCCTGTGTTGTCCATTACCTTACTTGGATAGAAGGAAGTTTCTTTGCTCACCAGTGGGAGTGGGGAGCCTTGAGCAGCCTCTGAGCATTTTTGCACAGTTGTGCGCATAGCGCAGCGCTGGTTAAACAAGGTTAAACTTCTTCTGGCTCTGCCAAGTCTGCTCTTCAAATTTTCCCTTAAGGAAGCTCTACTCTTAGTATAATCAGACTACTCACTATAATGCATGCCTAGCAGTTGTTCTCAATACTTCTCTACTAAGTAAGCACTCTAGTACTAAGTAAAGCACTACATCTACCTACCACCCCTGTGAATATCCACCTACCTTAAAGGTACAGCACTCCCTTATACTGTTCTAGCATGTCGAGTGGTAGATTACTGGCGTCCTCTCCAGTTCAGCTGGTCAATCTGGGTATCTTGAGACAATGCTACAATTGTCTCATGTACACAGACAACCCTCTCCTCCTCCCAACAAACACAAATACATGTGGGAGATGCAACTATATAGCCAAACTGGAGGCTGAACTCTCTCAACTCAGGGCTGGCATGACCAGATGACTGCAAACTAGGCGCCATAGTCGATACACCAGCGGGCACATACATCCTACAAAAAGGCCTCACAGAAATGGACAACTGGTGCAGGAGTCATGGCCTTAAACTAAATGCCAAAAAATGTATAGTCATCTCCTTTGGAAAAAACAAAGTACCCACAAATTATCACATAGACAGCAACCCACTGAGTACGGAAAAAGTAATCAGAGACCTAGGGACCCAAGTCGACAGCGACTTCTCATTTGACACCCACATTGCCAAAGTGGTTAGAAAAACATTCTACCTTGCACACCTCATCATGAAGGGATTCACATCCAGATCCAAGGATGTCAATGTACCCCTATACTCCTCCCTCATCAGACTCATGATTGAGTACAATGCCCCATTTGGTATGTACCTCAGTCGGCATTTGCAACAGCTGGAGAGACCACAAAAGTACCTCACCAAGAGGATCAGGGGTCTCCAACATATGTCTTATTCTGCCAGAATAAAGAAACTTCAGCTCTATTCAGTAGCATACCGCCTACTCAGAGGTGATCTCTGCCTGACATACAAGGCCATGTCCAATCAGTATCTGATGGACATGCTCCACCTCAAGAAATCCAAATCCATCAGGACCATGAGAGCTAAAGACTTAAATCTCGGCACAAATATGAATAGGACATGCTGGAGGGATAGATTTATAACCCAGAGGCTTTCCATGCTTTGGAACAAGATCCCAGTTCATATTAGGCAGAGCCCCTCACTGACTCTCTTCAAGAGAAATCTTGATGAGTGGATGGGAGATCGTAAGTTTACCCCAGGGGTCACATCTGTGTCACTGCTAGACAGGGGCACAGTAAACTAATTTTATTATATAAGGGGACCTTCATTGTGTCACTACTAGACAGAGGCACATTATTCTAAATGTATTCTGTACATTTTTGCACCATTTCATGGGGTGGCAAAAGCCACATCACTATGGCTAGGCTTACAAATGCCCCAGGGCAGATAGCCTAGTACTATACTATGAAACTATGAAACTATGAAACTATGTACACCAGAGGCCAATGTATGTAACAGTGGTATATGGCCAAGTATTATTGAGTCTGGGGGGATGCACCATAACTAACCTAGGCTTTTACAACATGTGTGGGTATCAGGGGTAAGTTGCCTTAAGGTATCTGGATGTACATTACCATACAATCCACCTTGGGTAAATGCAGGCCTACTGCCTCCTGCCTTGCAGACTGTTCTGTTTGTCAGTGTGATTGTGATGGTGTCAGTTATGCCTTGTTATGTAACAGACACATCCCATTGTGTCAACTGGGGTCTTTACCCCCTAGGGATTGTGTACAGAGTGTAGATAGAGGCTGCTGAACTATATATCTGCATTACGTACTGCTTGTCTGGTATCCTGTGGCCCAGTCTGTCTTTACTATTGTACTACTTGAAGGCCTCGGCCTGGACAGAAACATATGTCAACCTTTCCAGACTACTGTATTAGTATATCTGTTTCACAATTGCATTAGTCTGTTCATATGGATGTCAGTGTCTAAACAGGTATATGGCATGGCATATACAACTGTAATAGGACACAAATAAAGCTTTCCCATGTATGCAAACCTGTGTGTGGTGTTATATCATTTGACCTGTCTGCGGGTATATGTTGCAGGCAACGATTGTCATGTGTATGGGTGGCTCATACAATGACCAGATGGTAAGGTGGTAACTGTAGGCATAATGTCTGTTCCATATTCCGTGCACCTTCTACATATGTATCTTCCTATACATATCTCTGTGTGTGTATGTGTAGTTGCATATATATATATATATATATATATATATATATATATATATATATTTATAGGTTCATAGGTTCATAGGTTCATAGGTTCATACTAAGCTATCTGCCCTAGGGCATTTATAAGCCTAGCCAGAATGTGTTTGACTTTCGCCACCCATTTTAAATGAATTTTGCTATGCCCTTTTTCGAGGTTAGTATACTCTGCCTCTGTCTAACAGTGACACAGAAGTGATACCCGTGGTAAACCTACAATCTCCCATCCACTCATCAAGATTCGTCTGGAAGAGAGTCAATGAGGGACTCTGCCTAACCTGGAGTGGGATTTTATTCCAGAGTGAAGGGAGCCTCTGGGTTATGAATCTGTCCCTCCAGCATGTCCTATTTATTTCAGTGCTGAGGTTCAAGTCTCTCGAGCACGTAGCTCGATGGGATTTGGATTTTCTGAGGTGCAGCATGTCCATTAATTCAGAGTTGGACATGGCTTTATATATCAGGCACAGATCGCCTCTGAGCAGGCAGTATGCCACTGAGTAGAGCTGGAGTTTCTTTAACTGGGCAGCATATGGCATCTGTTTGAGCCCTTTGATCCTCTTGGTGAGGTACTTTTGGGGTCTTTCCAATTGCTGCAGGTGTCTGGTAAGGTACATCCCAAAAGGGGCATTGTACTAAATTATGGGCCTGATGAGGGATGAGTAAAGAGGCACGATGACCTCCCCTGATCTAGATGTGAATCCCTTCATGATTAGGTGGGCTATATAAAATGTTTTTCTAACCACTTTGGCCACATGGTTGTCAAATGAGAGATTGCTATCAACTTGGGTACCCAGGTCCCTAATTACTTCTTTCATACTTAATGGATTACCACCTATGTGGTAATTTGTGGGCACTTTGTTTTTGCCAAAGGGGATGACTATACACTTTTTGACATTTAGCTTGAGGCCATGGCTCTGGCACCAGTTGACTGTTTCTATGAGGCCCTTTTGTAGGATGCTTGTGTCGGCTGGAGAGTTGATTATGGCACCCAGTTTGCAGTCATCTGCGAACTTGGTCAGCCACAGTCCTTCCATGTTAGCCTGTACCCCCGAGAAATATATACCGAACAAGAGAGGTCCCAGGACTGAGCCTTGTGGGATGCCACTTGTAACTGGTTTGGAGTCTGACATGGCTCCAGCAATTCTAACCATGTGGGTTCTGTCCTTGAGCCAGTTTGCAACCCATCTAGTGACATAGGGGTTTATATTTAAGCTGGTGAGCTTATCTATAATGCCCGAGTGGGGTATTGTATTGAAGGCTTTTGCAAGGTCCAGGTAGGCTGTGTGGACCACCTTCCCCTCGTCAATGGCCTTGCTGACTGTTTCAAAGAAATCAACCAGGTTTAAGAGGCAGGATCTGCCTTTAACAAAGCCGAACTGGGTAGGATCCAGTGTCTGTAGGTCCCCAATATCTTTATTTATGAGGTCCATGATGATCCTTTCCATAGCTTTGCAGACCAAGCTAGTCAGGCGTATAGGGCGATAGTTTCTAGGATCCGTTGAGGCACCACCTTTGTGGAGAGAGACCACTGTTGCTGTACGCCACTCTTTGGGTACAAATCCTGTAGTTAGGCTGAGACTGAACAGTAGTTTTATGTTTGGGTTTAGTTCTTCTTGGAGTTCATGTAGGACACAGCCTGGGACACCGTCTGGTCCCATTGATGTTGTGTTTTTTGGTTTGGAGAGAGCAGCTCTTACCTGTGCATCTGAGATGTCAGGGGGGCAGCACTCTGCTGGGATAGATATTTGCCCTTTTGGTGGGGAGGGGGAGACGTTTGCGCTGAACCTGTCAGCTAGGATGTTGGCAATATCTGTGGTTTCAGTGTATTTTTTGTCATTTTGGACTAATTCTGAGCATATCTGGGAATTCCCACCCAGGTTCCTAACATAACTAAAGAAAGCCTTGTGATTATCCTTAGTGTCCTGTGCAATTTTTCTCTCGAAGCTGGCCTTAGATGATTTTATGAGTGCCCGTAGTTTTTTGCTAATACTGATCAGAGATGCCTTCCCTTTTGGTGATTTTGCTCTATCATGTAGTAGCTTCCTCCTTCTGTTGTATAGTTTGTTTATGGCTGGGGTCCACCAGACAGGGCGCATAACCTTGGAGGATTGGGTCTTGGTTTTATTTGGGACTTAGACAAGTTTTTCACTGTGGTTTTCTGGGTAGGGGCTGGGGTCGGGATGTGAATATCTAGTGAGATTAGTTTATGGTCTGATCTTACCAGTGAGGGATACACTTCTGGTCTGGAGCATAGAGTCCCCATGTTGGTGATGATCAGGTCCAGTATGCTTTCCCCTCTTGTGGGAGTGGCAACAAGTTGTTCCATAGCACTTTAGTTTATAAATTCTAAAAACCTTTGGGCTAGGGTGTTGGAGCTAGAGTAATGCTCCCAGTCTATGTTAGGGTAGTTGAAGTCGCCCAATATAATGGTGTTTAGAGAGACCTTCATATTTTCCAGTGCTCTCAGGAAGGCCAAGTGGGGTTCCTGGGTTTGGGAAGGTGGTCTGTAGCAGGCTATAAACTGGAAGGCAGTTTTACCCACTGTTAGTTGCACATGGATAGTCTCTGATGCTTCGTGCTGTGCCACCAACCTGGAGGTGTGAGTATCTTTGACTAATATTGATACTCCCCCTCCTTTTGTGGTTCGGTCCAAATTTTGCGGCTGAAAAACATGGCATGAGGTATAACCTGGTAGTGCTGGGGTGATCTCGGGAGCCTTGAACCAGGTTTCTGTTACTGCACAGATATCGATGTTCTCCATGCTAAGGAGAGTTTCGAGTGTGGGCATCTTGAGGTTTAGACTTCTGGCGTTGAGTAGCATTACTCTTAGTTTCTTATCCCTTGTGATACCTATGGAGGTGGGTTTGTCTTTTGAGCCTTGCCTAAAAAAGGCACTATGGGGGTGGCAAGAGCCTTTGCCAATATCTGAAAGCCCAGGGGTGACAGGTGCAAGCTGTCCCTAGCGAAGCATCGTGGCTTGTCGAGCATGTCATCCCAGGCAGACAAGCATTGGATCCCCTTTGAATGACACCAATACTTAAGCCAATTGTTGAAACTGATCATCTTGTCTTCATATTGTGGCATCATTCTTGGTGAGGGTAAGATGCTACTTAAGGTCAGGGTCATACTGGCCTGGGCTACATGCTCAGAGAGCTCCTCTGTCTCTTTTCATGTAGTCCAGGGAGGTACATCTCAGGTCATTCACACCATCATGGACAATGACTGAGTCATATTTGTACTTGCCTTGGAGTGACCTGAGTGCTTGTGTTATGTGGTGTATCCTAGCACCCAACAGGCAGCTCACCATGACCTTCTCCTTGTTCAGCCTGGTGAGTGGGACGTCAGTGTGCCTGATGATAGAGTCACCTATTACAAGTGTATCAGGTGTGTTTAGCCTTAAGGGCTGTGACTGTTTAGCACACTGGCTTTGTGAGCTATGTGTTGCACGTGTTTTGTTTTGGAGTAGTGGTTGCTTGGGTGTCTGCTTTGGAGGTCTCTGCTGCTTAGGCAGATTTTTATTTAGAGCCTCCGAGTATGTTTTTATGTGTTTATGTGTTTGGCTTGCTGTCGTGGTAGGTCTTTGTGAGACTGGAATTGTAGTGAGTGTGGTTTCCTTCTCCTCCTGACTGGTTACGCCAGTACTGAGTTGAGAGAGCTTATCCTCCAGTTTGGCTATATGGTTGCATCTCTCACATGTGTTGGAATTTGTTGGGAAGAGGAGAGGGTTGTCTGTGTACATGAGGCAGTTATAACATTGCCTCAAGATTCCCAGATTCACCAGCTGGACCGGAGAGGAGATTGACAACTGACCTTTAAACATGCTAAAATAGTATTGGGAATTCCTTTATAATTGAAAAAAAGGGCCAATGGGGAACAAAGTACTTAAGGGGAGTTTGTGAGGATGTAGTGTTTTTAATTTTTTAGTGCTGACTTATATAATTGCTTTAGTGAGCAAGTGCCAGGCTTTAGAGTGGGAACAGGGTGTCTATTATGAGAATTAGATCAGTTCTAAGGGAAAAAGTGAAGAGCAGACTTTGTGGAGCCGAGAATGGTTTAAACCCAATGATACTGCACAATGCGCAAAATCACGCAAAGCCGCACTAAAACGGGTTTTATACAGGGGGACTTGAAAGAGCTAGAAATTGGCCCAAAATGGCCAATAGACTACTAGATTCTTCTGCTGGGAACACTCCTGCAGGGACAGATAGGCTGCTCCAAGCTCCCCACTGCCACTGGTGAACAAAGAAGCCTCCCTTTATCCAAGAAAGGAAATGGGCAACACAGGAACTTTCCAAAAGTCCAGAATACAGCAAAGCCTGTATTTGGATGACTCTAGGTCAGGAAAGATGGGAAACTTTTAGTTATGTACTCACCATAACTTCAGATGTTTGGGATCCATCTCGCCTACATTCTGACTGATGGGTTCGGAGCCGATCCCTCGGCTCTGACTCGGCACGCTTATGCTATAGAGCGAGGCCTCTAATTGGCTGAGCTATCTTTATCCCAGGATGCACCACCACTAATCCCCCAGATCTTGTTTGTCCGCATTCATGCACACATGCACAACTTGTTTATATAACATTGTTAGATGTTTCAAGATGAAACAACAGGATTCGGACCTTCTGATATCCTCTGATCTCCAAGGAAGGGGGAAGGAGGGTGGGTTATTAGGAATGTAGGTGAGATGGATCCCAAACATCTGAAGTTATGGTGAGTACATAACTAAAAGATGTTATGTGATCCTATCTCGCCTACATTCTGACTGATGGGACAGCATCCCTAGCACCTAAATCCCGGGTGGCTCATTGGAAAACACTCCTGAGCACTGTGGAACCAAATGAAGCTCGTCCTCTAGATGCCACATCTAATTTGTAGTGGGAAATGAAGGTGTGCAGGGAAGACCATGTAGCCGCAGCACAAATGTCACCAATAGCAAGCTTAGAATGAAATGCTACCGAAGTAGCCATAGCCCTTGTAGAATGAGCCTTGACAGAGGTGGTAAGCTCTTTGTTAGAATAAATATAAGCTTGAGTAATACAGTCCCTGATCCATTTGGCAATAGTGACCTTTGTGACAGCGTTGCCCAATTTGTTTTCTGCAAAGGATACAAACAACTGATCTGTTTTCCTTGATTGTTTGGTCCTATCTAAATAAAAACGTAACTGACTGTGGACATCTAGTGTGTGGAATATAAACTCCGCTTTATTAGAGTATTTTGGGAAAAAAACTGGAAGCTCTAACGATTGTTGCAAGCATAAAGTAGAACAAACTTTAGGAACAAAAGAAGGATTTGGCCTGAGGGATACTCTGTCTGTATGAAAAAACAAGTATGGGGGTTTCACTGACAAAGCTTGAAGCTCTGAAACCCTTCTGGCTGAAGTAATCGCCACTAGAAAGGCTGTCTTCCATGATAGAAACTTTAGATCACAGGTAGCTGCCGGTTCAAAGGGAAAAGAAGTCAAGGCACGCAACACTATATCGAGATCCCATGGAGGTGCAGGATGAGAAATCGGAGGTCTTAATAGAGCAGCACCTTTCAAGAAGGTCTTACACAATCTGTTGCTCATTAAAGGTGGGTCTATGGATTCATGAAAATTAGAAATTGCTGCCAATTGTACTTTGATGGTAGAAACTGAAGAGCCTTGATTGAAAAGAGAGGTCAGAAATTTTAGTACTTCTGCCACGGAGTAGAAATGGGGTCCAGGCCCCGGAGTTGAGCCCAAATAGCAAACCTTTTCCATTTGCTAGAATACAGTTTCTTTGTAGCAGACTTGTGGGCTGAAGATAATATGTGCACAACATCTGGATCCAGTGTATGACTCCTGACTATCGCCGGAAGAGGAGGAGCCAGGCCGTCAATTTTAAGGTGTGTAGGGACTGGTGTAATAGTCCCGACTGATGAATCAGTAGGTCTGGGACCTGGTCCAGGAACCACGGACCTTCCAGAGCATGTTTGCGAAGATAGGGAAACCACACTTGCCGAGGCCAGTAAGGAGCAATTAAGATCATCCTGCTCCCTAAGAGAGATGC
The DNA here is from genome assembly GCF_019279795.1 of Protopterus annectens. Classification (NCBI taxonomy): domain Eukaryota; kingdom Metazoa; phylum Chordata; order Ceratodontiformes; family Protopteridae; genus Protopterus; species Protopterus annectens. Next base: position 1,155,324,903 of record NC_056730.1, read on the forward strand.
CTTTTGAATCACCCTGGGGAGGAGAGGAACTGGAGGAAGGCATAAAGCAAGCCAGTGGGCCAAGGATGGACTAATCGTCCATGGGGCTCTTCCCTGGAGCCGGGTTAGGAGAAAAATTCTTTGCACTTGCATTCAGAGGAGTCGCGAAGAGGTCGCAACACAGAACTCCCCATTCGCTGAAAATCTGCCTTGCAACTGTCATATTCAGAGACCATTCGTGAGGAGAGAGGATGGTTCTGCTCAATCTGTCGGCTATGACATTGGACTTGCCGGTATGTGAGTAGCCACTAGGAAGCGTTTGGTCGAGACTGCCCATTCCCAAACTCTCATGGCTTCTCTGCAAAGAGGATAGGATCTGGTCCCTCCCTGTTTGTTCAGGTACCTGACCACTGACATGTTGTCTGAGTGAACAGCAATTACGCCCTGAGGGAGATAATCGTGAAGGGCTTGAAGGGACAGGAGTACTGCCCTCATTTCTAGGATGTTGATGTGAAGAGGAGTCTCTTCCGGGTGCCATTTGCCTTGGACTGACCTGCCCAGGGAATGCCCCCCCCACCCCATCTGGGAGGCGTCCGTGGTCAAAGTGGCCGCCGGAGGAGGAAGAACAAAGGGTCGTCCCTGATCCAAATTGGAGGACACTAGCCACCAGCGAAGGTCCCGTTTGCAAGATTCCGTGATCCATATGAGGTGATTGAGAGGGAGTTCCTGAAAGGACCACTGAGTTGAAAGAAGCCACTGGAGGATTCTCATGTGCAACCTTGCCAAGGGAACTAGCAGAACCATGGCAGACATGGATCCCAATAGCTGCAGGACCATTTTGGCTGGGGCTTTGGACCTGGGGAGTAAGGCTCGAACTTGATTTTGAATGGTTTGAATTCTGTCTGTAGGTAGATAGACACGCATCTGGTTTGAATCTATCTCTACCCCTATGAATCTTATTCTTTGAGATGACCGCAACACAGACTTTGGCCAATTGAAGGTGATTCCAAGGGAATTGCCCAGTGATATAGTGGCTTGTAGGCTCCGCAGAAGTAGATGCTTGGAGGTGGCAGTTAGGAGCCTGTCATCTAGGTACGGAAACACCTGGAATCCTAGACTTCTCAGGTGAGCAGTCACTACTGCCAAGCATTTGGTGAACACCCTGGGGGCTGTGGTGAGACCAAAGGGCAGTGCACGGAACTGAAAATGACTGCCTCCTAGGCTGAAGCACAGATGTCTCCTGGACGTTTGATGTATTCTGATATGATAATACGCGTCCTTGAGATCTATGGAGCACATCCAAACACCCTTCTCCAACAATGGGAGAATGGTTTGTAGAGTGACCATTCGGAACCTGGACTTCCTGACTGAACAGTTTAGGATGCTTAGGTCCAAAATGGGCCTCAAGTCCCCGGTCTTTTTTGGCACCAAAAAGAATCTTGAGTAAGTCCCTAATCCGATCTGGTCTGCGGGGACTGGTTGGATGACTCCTTTTTGCAGCAGCTTTGAAATTTCTGAGGCTGCGGTATCCCGTTGACTGGGTGGCGGGTCCGGGATTTTTTTGGACTGAGGGGGGGGGCGAGAGAATGGGATGGAGTAACCTCCGGCGATAATCCGAAGCACCCATTGGTCCTGAGTGATCCCTTCCCAGGCCTTCAGGTGCTTCGAAAAACGACCCCGACTGGCTCGAGCAGCACAGCCGGGCAATCCCTCAGGGACTATGAAAAGCTGAAGAGCCACGAATGGACTCGCGGTCTCCAGTGTTGCGAGGGCCTCTGCCGCCTCTGGGACGGCGTCTTCGGATGAATTTCCCCTCCTCTGCCTCTGGAGGGGAACCTTCCTGCTGAGAGGGTAAGACTTCTGAGATCTACGGAACCACATTTTCCCTCCTCTTTTAGCCTTGGGATAAAGCCGAAGGGAGTGGAAAATCGTGCCCCTACAGTCAGAGTCTTACCCTCCTGTTCACAGCGGGTAAGTGTGTCTTTTATCTTGGGTCCAAACAGGGAGGACCCATCAAAGGCGTCGGCAAATGAAGACTTAAAGGCCTCCGCGAAATGACACAGGCGGAGCCAGGCTTGTCTCCGTGAGAGCAATGCCTGTACCTGCAGCTCTACTCGCCCCTTCGGCTGCATGAAATGAGCCTCATGGACGAGTTCGAAATAGACGACATTGTAGCCAGCTGAGAACCAACTGTCTGGGCCAGCTCCTCAGGCAGGTTACCCAAGAGGGTATCGGACAGCTCCTTAATCAGATCCCTCTGAAATCTCGTAAAGTGCGTCAGGTAGTTCAAAGTCCTCAGTGTAAAGGCCGCTGAACTAAGGGTGCGCTTACCGTACCGATCCATGCTCCTAGACTCCTTATTAGAAGGATGGATGGATGTAGAAGCCTCTGCTACATCTTGCTGGGTAGCAGATGCTACCACCATAGCATCTACAGCCACACCTTTCATAGGGAACTCTCTATCCGGGGCCGAGAAATTTGTTCGGATGAGCGGGCACCGGTTCCACAGAGTCTGGGTGTTCACGCCCCTTGACAGATCAAATCCAAGAGCTCGTCGAAGGGCGGAGACACGCAGGAGGCGGAGAGCTGAGCCCCGAAGGCCTTCAGGAACACCGACTCATCAGCAGAGGGAGGTTTGGACTGCCAGCCGCCTCGTTGTTTTAGGGCTTCCAGGATGTCTGCAAAGGAGACATCATCCGAGGACGACTTGGGGGACCCCTCTGCATCATCGAGATCAGTGTCAGATGTCAAAGACTCGTCAGGGGAGTCAAAGTGCTTCCTCTTGCACGTTCTCTTCCTGGAAGGTTCTTCCGAAGAGGCTTCAGAAGGACCTCCAGGAGGGGGAGAAACCCCAGCGGGGGTAACCTGAGGCCCAGGGGCTCCGCTGTCTACAGACAGGGGGACTGCCAATGACCCAGTCTCCAAATGTAGGGAAGGAGCTGGGGAAACTGTGGA
>NC_056730.1:1155332836-1155362836 GCF_019279795.1 Protopterus annectens
CATCTCTTGGATCATCGGACTGGTTTGTCAGGGGGACAGGGTATCAGGCAGCTGATTTGGGCCATTTATCTGGACATGCTGGACAGATCTGAACAGTTGGGGGTAGGAATATGCATATAGATTAGTATCGTAACATTCTAAATCATTCTGAACAGTTGATGGTTATGATTATGCTTACAGCTTACTATCTGAACATTTTGAGAGTTGATGGTTAATTCTGATTAATGATTTTGCTTACAGCTTACTATATGAACATTCTAGCAGTGTGTACAGATGTTGGGTCTAATTATGCATACAGCTTACTATCTGAACATTATGACAAATTCTGTACAGTTGGGTATGATTATGCATACAGCTTACTACCACTCACGGGATTCAAACCCCTGCTGTGTGTGCTAAAAATATTACAGTTGACATCACAGTACAGTGTGCTATTAGGGTATTGGTGTGAAGCTTTCCAATGTTTTCTGTCTAAATCTCCCTCAGTTATACAGTATGACCTCTTGGGACTTACAACATTGTTATACAGAACTTCCTACATATATTTTATCTGCATATCACAGTGTTGGTAACACTACTTCATACAACACTACTATTTAGAGACTGCAACACTACACTAACATATGTAAGCAGAGTTAACACAAACACTCCAGAGGTTATACCTTTATTCACAGGATATTACACCTTTACTGACATACAACCTATATGACACTCTTCCTGCCATATTGTCTATTTAATTCAGTACATCCCTTACATAATACATTTTTATACTGGTACAACACTTTTTAAGACTGTTATATGTATTTGTTATGGCAGTACATGCAAGATTATCACTAACCTGCCTCGCGATGCAGCCTTTGCAACCTAGCAGCATGGGCTTGCTGGTTCGCAACCCACTCATTTGCAGCGGTGAAAGAAATACAGTGATATTTAGCTATACCTATCCATAGTATACACAAGCTAGGCAATTATTAACTAGTTAGTGGGATGGGTACTTACTCAGTGCTGGGGCATCAGGCATCTGCCTAGCTTCTTGGATCTACTAGTCCAATAGATCCCTCTTATGCTGCTTCAGATCAGCATGATGATGCCTGAACTGCTCACCAGTTAGGGCGATACCTGTAGAACTAGTGAGGTCATGGGCAAGACTGTCCCAGGCCTCTGATTTATACTGAGAGCCCTAGTACTGGCCCTGCAGTAGCCTCTCCTCATGGTGTTTTACCAGGAGCCATACCATTAATTTGGTCTCCTGGATGCCCGAGCGCTGTGCTCTAAACTGAGTGCCTTCACCAACTCCTGCCATTCTCCCTTCAGGAGGGAGCTGCAACCAGTTAAGGGAAGTATTCCTGCCTGTGGGGTTTAAATACTGCACTTCTCCATGATTGGCCAGTTTTGAAAAGGCTAAGCTATGGGCAAACCTGCTTACCTAAGGCTGGCATTGCTTAAAGGGTATAAAAATGGGTAGACTGAGTTAGCTGGCCTACACATTGCTTACACCTAGTAAACTAGGCTGTGCAATGCTTAGCATTGCTTAATATTTAATTTGCATTTTGGCATTGATTTATTATTCATTACATGTTATATATGTGTTTGGTATCCATGATTCATGTGTACGTGCACTGTATGGGGTCATTGTGTTTATTAGGGGATTTCAGCACTTGGGCTAAATGCAGTACTCCAGTTCACATATTTATGTCCTGTAGCAGGATATACAATTTAAAACTGCATATAGATTCCTTTCACATGTTAAGTTTAATTTTCCTATAGTGATGGTTTGTTTAGTGAAACCTCAGTCTTCTGTACTGCTGTTATGGCTTAGTGGTTAACCACTGCGACTGTAGTGTACATGGTCCTGGGTTCAAATCCTATAAAGGTTGGTTATTTTATTTCTGCCCAGAATGGCAGCTGATGCATACTGAGTGATTAAGGCACTTTTGAGCAGTTGAAAGCAGGTTTGCATGGGTTTGTGCGGGGGCAAGCAATGCTAACCTCCGGTTACATATGCTTACAGAGAGTTAGCTTCAATATTGCTTAAGCTATGTGCACATTGCTTACCCTTGCACAAACGGGCTTAAACCCACTTACTACTGCTTACATATGCTCACTCCCGCTTACCACTGCACTGATTTAGACAGTAATGTCTAATGCTTCTTGAGTAGGTGGGTGATTTGGAGGCTGCATGACATTGTCATTCATTACACATTTTACCTTCCATTTGTATCCCTGATTCCTGTGTACATATACTCTATGGGGCACATGTGATTATCTGTGGACTTTGTAACATTTATAACACTGATACCTCAAAACTGCATTTAACGCAGTACTCTAGTTCACAAATATATGTTATTTAGTAGGTTATTCAACTAAAAATGTTGGTCATAAAGTGATTTGACATGGAAAATGGAATGTACTACAGTGGGGCTCAAACCGAGAATGATTGCTTATAAGGCAAATGCTTTGCCCACTATATTACTGCTGTACTGCTTCACTTTCATATATCTTGCTTTTTATCCTCTTCTGCTATTTAAGCTGCATTAACTGTAGCTAAGTGATGGGCAAACCTACGCATCTATGGTTAGCTTTAATGGGATTCATACTAAAAAATGAAAAGGGTTTGCTTATTTGATTTTACTTCCTATTACTGTTGTACACATGGGGGGATGTTGCGTGGGATATGCAGACACCTATGAGTGATCTCGCTTATTTCTTTGGCCTTTCAGCTGTTCTTCATTGCGGGGGCATGTATATTCTGAGAGCTCTGCTCTCAGACATGCCCCCTGCACTCCTACATGCTCCATGTAAGATTAAGAGCTCGGGCAGCGCGCCATCATTAATATGCATGGCGCACTGCCATCATGCTCGTAAACGGCCATTTCCGTGCATGACTAACTTAGTCATGCACAGAATGATAGTGAATCCTGGGGTATGTAAGTGCATGAGGTGCACAAAGGGGGATATATTAATGTAGCGTTACTAATTATATCAGAAACTGTTTATCTTACAGGAAGAGGAGGATAAGATGACTTTTTGTATTTTTTGGAGCAAAACATTTGATTTCATGAGCCATGTATAGATGGTTACAATATAAGAAGAATATGGTTTAAGAAATTATTTTGTGACTTTATTAAGACTTATACAGAAGAACAGAGAGGCATAGGTTCAGCTGACAATAAATGGCCGGATAGAAGATGTGACTACAGAGAGAAAGGAGTCGGACAATGATGTCTATGAAGTCTTATTTTGTTTATCTTAATAATTAATATGATATTGTTACAAGTAAAAGTAAACAAAAGTGAGAGACTGAGATAAGAGAAGTGATAAGATGCCCAGTAATGGAGAATTATACAGAGAGTTTAGTAGTATATGAAAAAAAGTTCTATATGTTATATGGTTGGTATTACAGGTTGGCAAGCCTGGGATATTTTAAAAAGGGCACAGCCTGAGCAGAAGTAAGGGTCTAACTTAGTTTTAAGAGCCTGTTATGAACTGAGACAGATCTAATAATGAAAAATGGGTAATGAAAATGTAATAAATGCTAGGGATACCACAGGTGTCCTTAAGAATATACATTTTTAGTATTGCGCTTGGACTCAAACTGGCCAATGGCTTAAGTCACATGCATCATGCTATGCAGTTATCACCATCAATGCAGGATTGTAACTGCAGGGCTAAAGAATTAGACTATCCCCAGGATTCATGAAGCTTGCACCAGGCGCAGGCGTAGCGTACATGTCCTAGTGCCAAATATGGCCACCGAGTGATTAATGTATGATCCAATTCCACATGCACTACCAGCGTGTGCCAGATCTGTGCAGCTCTCGGCGCATGTATGCTAATCACCCTATGTGCAGTAGTGCTGCATGCAAATGAAGGTACATAGCGATTCATGAAGTGGTGCAGACAGAAATGTAAACCAAAAACAACCGTTTACATAGGTTCATAGGTTCATAGGTTCATACTAGGCTATCTGCCCTAGGGCATTTATAAGCCTAGCCAGAGTATGTTTGGCTTTCGCCACCCATTTTAAATTAATTTTGCTATGCCCTTTTTTGAGGTTAGTATACTGTGCCTCTGTCTAACAGTGACACAGAAATGATACATGGGGTAAACCTACGATCTCCCATCCACTCATCAAGATTCCTCTTGAAGAGAGTCAATGAGGGACTCTGCCTAACCTGGACTGGGATTTTATTCCAGAGTGAAGGGAGCCTCTGGGTTATGGATCTGTCCCTCCAGCATGTCCTATTTATTTCAGTGCTGAGGTTCAAGTCTCTCGAGTGTGTATCTCGATGGGATTTGGATTTTTTGAGGTGCAGCATGTCCCTTAATTCTGGGTTGGACATGGCCTTATACGTCAGGCACAGGTCACCTCTGAGCAGGCGGTATGCCACTGAGTAGAGCTGGAGTTTCTTTAACCGGGCAGCATATGGCATCTGTTTGAGCCCTTTGATCCTCTTGGTGAGGTACTTTTGGGGTCTTTCCAGTTGCTGCAGGTGTTTGGTAAGGTACATCCCAAAAGGGGCATTGTACTCAATTATGGGCCTGATGAGGGATGAGTAAAGAGGCACGATGACCTCCCCTAATTAAGATGTGAATCCCTTCATGATTAGGTGGGCTATATAAAATGTTTTTCTAACCACTTTGGCCACGTGGTTGTCAAATGAGAGATTGCTATCAATTTGGGTCCCCAGGTCCCTAAATACTTCTTCTGTACTTAATGGATTACCACCTATGTGGTAATTTGTGGGCACTTTGTTTTTGCCAAAGGGGATGACTATACACTTTTTGGAGTTTAGCTTGAGGCCATGGCTCTGGCACCAGTTGTCTGTTTCTATGAGGCCCTTTTGGAGGATGCTTGTGTCGGCTGGAGAGTCGATTATGGTGCCCAGTTTGCAGTCATCTGCGAACTTGGTCAGCCACAGTCCTTCCGTGTTGGCCTGTACCTCCGAGAAATATATACCAAACAAGAGAGGTCCCAGGACTGAGCATTGTGGGATGCCACTTGTGACTGGTTTGGAGTCTGACATGGCTCCAGCAATTCTAACCATGTGGGTTCTGTCCTTGAGCCAGTTTGCAACCCATCTAGTGACATAGGGGTTTATATTTAAGCTGGTGAGCTTACCTATAATGCCCGAGTGGGGTATTGTATCGAAGGCTTTTGCGAGGTCCAGATAGGCTGTGTGGACCACCTTCCCTTCGTCAATGGCCTTGGTGACTGTTTCAAAGAAGTCAACCAGGTTTAAGAGGCAGTATCTACCCTTAACAAAGCCAAACTGGGTAGGATCCAGTGTCTGTAGGTCCCCAATATCTTTATTTATGAGGTCCATGATGATCCTTTCCATAGCTTTGTAGACCAAGCTAGTCAGGCTTATGGGGCGATAGTTTCCAGGGTCTGTTGAGGCACCACCTTTGTGGAGAGAGACCACTGTTGCTGTACGCCACTCTTTGGGTACATATCCTGTAGTAAGGCTGAGATTGAACAGTAGTTTTATGTTTGGGTTTAGCTCTTCTTGGAGTTCATGTAGGATGCAGCCTGGGACACCATCTGGTGCCATTGATGCTGTGTTTTTTGCTTTGGAGAGGGTGGCTCCCACCTGAGCATCTGAGATGTCAGGGGGCAGCACTCTGCTGGGATAGATATTTGCCCTTTTGGTGGGGAGGGGGGGGAAAGTTTGCGCTGAACCTGTCAGCTAGGATGTTGGCAATGTCTGTGGGATCAGTGTATTTTTTGTCATTTTGGACTAATTCTGAGCATATCTGGGAATTCTCACCCAGGTTCCTAACATAACTAAAGAAAGCCTTGTGATTATCCTTTAGTGTCCTGTGCAATTTATTCTCTCAAAGCTGGCCTTTGACGATTTTATGAGTGCCCTTAGTTTTTTGCTAATACTGATCAGAGATGCCTTCCCTTTTTGGGATTTTGCTCTATCATGTAGTAGCTTCCTCCTTCTATTGTATAGTTTGTTTATGGCTGGGGTCCACCAGACAGGTCGTCTGCCTTTGGAGGATTGGGTCTTGGTTTTATTTGGGATTGCATGATCCATGCATTCCTGAAGGTGTTCATAGAATGCATTTATAAAGGATTCTGCGGTCTGGGCCGTATTTTCCACAGGCCCGGGGGCTTTGAAGGATTCCACCTCGGTTTTGAGGAGTGTGAAATTTGCTTTATAGAAGTTTTTCACTGTGGTTTTCTGGGCAGGGGGTGGGGTCGGGATGTGAATATCCAGTGAGATCAGTTTATGGTCTGATCTTACCAGTGAGGGATACACTTCTGGTCTGGAGCATAGAGTCCTTATGTTGGTGATGATCAGGTTCAGTATGTTTTCCCCTCTTGTGGGAGTGGTAACAAGTTGTTCCATAGCATTTGAGTTTATGAATTCTAGGAACCTTTGGGCAAGGGTGTTGGAGCTAGAGTAATGCTCCCAATCTATGTTTGGGTAGTTGAAGTCCCCCAATATAATGGTGTTCGGAGAGACCTTCATATTTTCCAGTGTTCTCAGGAAGGCCGAGTGGGGTTCCTGGGTTTGGGAGGGTGGTCTGTAGCAGGCTATAAACTGGGAGGCAGTTTTACCCACTGTTAGTTGCACATGGATAGTCTCTGATGCTTCGTGCTTTGCCACCAACCTGGAGGTGTGGGTATCTTTGATGAATATCGATACTCCCCCTCCTTTTGTGGTTCGTCCAAGTTTTGGGGCGAAAAGCATGGTATGAGGTATAACCTGGTAGTGCTGGGGTGCTCTCGGAGTCCTGAACCAGGTTTCTGTTACTGCACAGATATCGATGTTCTCCATGCTAAGGAGAGTTTCGAGTGCATGCATCTTGAGGTTTAGACTTCTAGCGTTGAGTAGCATTACTCTTAGTTTCTTATCGCTTGTGATACCTATGGAGGTGGGTTTGTCTTTTGAGCCTTGCCTAAAAAAGGCACTATGGGGGTAGCAAGAGCCTTTGCCAATATCCGAAAGCCCAGGGGTGACAGGTGCAAGCCGTACCTAGCAAAGCATCGTGGCTTGTCGTGCATATCATCCCAAGCTGACAGGCATTGGATCCCCTTTGAATGACACCAATACTTAAGCCAATTGTTGAAATTGATCATCTTGTCTTCATATTTTGGCATCATTCTTGGTGAGGGTAAGATGCTACTCAAGGTCAGGGTCATACCAGCCTGGGCTACATGCTCAGAGAGCTCCTCTATGTCTCTTTTCATGTAGTCCAGGGAGGTACGTCTCAGGTCATACACACCAGCATGGACAATGACTGAGTCATATTTGTACTTGCCTTGGAGTGACCTGAGTGCTTGTGTTATGTGGTGGATCCTAGCGCCAGACAGGCTACTCACCGTGACCTTGTCCTTGTTCAGCCTGGTGAGCGGAACGTCAGTGTGCCTGACGATAGAGTCACCTATTACAAGTGTATCAGGTGTGTTGTTTAGCCTTAAGGGCTGTGACTGTTTGGCACACTGGCTTTGTGAGATATGTGTTGCACGTGTTTTGTTTTGGAGTAGCGGTTGCTTGGGTGTCTGCTTTGGAAGTCTCTGCTGCTTAGGCAGATCTTTATTTAGAGCCTCCGAGTATGTTTTTGTGTGATTATGTGTTTGGTTTGCTGTCATGGTAGGTCTATGTGAGACTGGAATTGTAGTGAGTGTGGTTTCCTCCTTATCCTGACTGGTTATGCCAGTACTGAGTTGAGAGAGCTTAGCCTCCAGTTTGGCTATATGGTTGCATCTCTCACATGTGTTGGAATTTGTTGGGAGGAGGAGAGGGTTGTCTGTGTACATGAGGCAGTTGTAACATTGCCTCAAGATTCCCATATTCACCAGCTGGACCAGAGAGGAGATTGACAACTGACCTTTGGACATGCTAGAATAATATTGGGAATTCCTTTATAATTGAAAACAAGGGCCAATGGGGAGCGAGGGTGTAGTGCATTTTTCCAAACAGAATATCGGAGCCATGAAAGTGTACCAAACTTATGTATTACAAAGTTAATATATGCCAATGGCTAAATATCTGGCCAATGGCATAAAAAAAACATGCACAACACATAGAAAATAGCGTTTAATGTCATGGCCACAAAAACACAAAGTACAACCACAGGGCATGTGTGTGCAAATGGGAACACAATGAAAATATATACAGATGTCATAAAATTGCAATGTAACACAAATCATGATTTCACCATAGTACACAATGTATGTATGCTACACCACATCCAAGGCACAAGGGTTGCTAAGGGTCCATGACAGTGTTTGGTGTGGTAACTATGAATTAGTAGTCAATGCCATGCAAATGAGGCAAGTAATACTAAATCACAAATGTCCCGCCTGCCTAAGGATGTACCACACAGTGCAGTGGTACAACACCGAGGTGTGGCCTGGAGGTATACATGACATCAGCAGTGGGGTGTGCCACCGTAGCTGTATGCACATTGGAGCATCGCAAATCCAGGTTGCTTGTTGCTAAGCAAAGCAGCATGATAGGGGTGTGGATGTAGCCATAGCTTTGCTTAGCTGAGAGTACACATGGTGACCGAAAGCACATGTGTACGTGGACGACAATGTGCTCGATACTCGGTAAATGGCTCCGCACGGTGTGCACCACAGCTGAAACAGGAAGGTCACAGGAAGGCAATAAGGAAATGCTGCAGTAGATTAATTGGAGTACAACTGAGCAATTAACACCTATTAACTCACAGTGGGCCATTTACGGTAGCTAACAAGGCTGCTAATAGCAAACTGCAGAACAGGATAGGGGAGGTGTTGGATTGCAAACAAAAGAGAACTGTCACCGCAGAGCAAAGCAAACCTGCAGTAGATCAGCTATAGAACATATTTCGCAGCACAATCCTAGGTTGGGAAAGTACAAAACAAGAAAGCAGGCTGCTAGATACATGCCTGACAATGGGAGGGAAATTGTTATGAAAAGTGAAGGCAAGGGCAAGAGGTGATTCATGGTAGCTAAATGTAATTCAACACCAAAGGCACCAAAATAGCAGTACCTGCATTAAAACACATAAGTAAGATACCCTGCAGCTCTGATTGTACATACACACCCTATGACATCATCAGTGTCCAAAGCACAACAGTATAAAGTGTGAATGCACCTCGCACACACTTGTGTATTCCCAAACACAGCACCATTGGTGTAAACAGACGGGGAACTTTTACAATGTATTTGTTAGGAGCTGCCATAGCTGTGATTCATCAACATGTGTTGGAGACTGAAGGTGGTGTGGAGGATGATGCTGACAACCACCTCAGGCCCCGGAGGAGGAGAAGAGTGTTCAGACCAAGGGTAACCGACCAGGAGCTACATGATCTGGAGATAGTAGAGCATTACAGGGTGGACAGGGACATCATACAGCAAATTGTTGAGCTGAGCCGGCCACACCTCAGAGCCAGAAACAACAGAGTGGATCCCATCCCAGTGGAAACGAAGGTATGTGTAAGCTTGAGAATACTAACCACAGGTACCTTTCAAAGGCCAACTGGAGATATCATGGGGTCTCACAGGGATCAGCATCCAGGGTACTCCACCATTTCCTGGATGCCATGTTACCACATGAAAAGGAGCATATATACTTCCCCCGAACTCAGGAGGAGTTGGCCAGCAATATGCGTCTTTTCCACCATGTGGCAAACTACCCTGAGGTACTGGGTGCAATAGACTGCACGCACATACATATCAAGTCACCACCCGGTGAACATGGTAGGTGCTACATAAACCACAAGGGATACCACTCTATCAACTGTCAGATTGTGTGCAATGCCCAGGGCATTATCACAGATGTGTGTGCTGGCAGCCCTGAAAGCTATCATGACTCCCACATCTGGCATGCCTCACAGCTGTACCAGGTGTTTGTCAGGGGGGACATCCAATATGGCCACCTTGTGGGGGATGCTGGCTATGCACTGGAGCCGTGGATGATGACTTCCATCAGAAATGCACACATACCCATGCAAGAATGCCATAATGAGGCACATGCACAAACCAGAATCATCATAGAGTGTGTGTTTGGGATGCTGAAATCACAGTTCCATTTTTTGGACATATCTGGTGGAGCCTTGCAGTACTCTCCAGGCACTTGTGCCCCCATCTTCATAGTATGTGCCATGCTACATAATATGATCCTGCGGAAACAGCTGCAGCAGGGACATAATGGTGAAGGCCCTCACAGCCCACCACAATTGCCAAGGGAATCACAGGCACAGAGGGATTCAGACCACGAACACCCTGTGCCAGCCCCAGTAGGCAGACAGAGGTGTGCCCAATATGCTTATGCCTTGGCAAAGAGGGAACGTATAGAACATACACTGATAGTGTAGGGCCCTATGGACTGACACACTTCTCCACCTGCACACACAGTAAAATGGATGGCACACACACACACAACCACCTGTAAACTGTCATGTATAGGTGGTCTACTGTGTGAATCCTACATAGGTCAACTATTGCACACACAACAGCTACTGGCACAAGGTAAGTCAACACCTGAACAGTAAATTAAGCTAACAGCATGTGTTGATACTGTATGTATAGGTTCCTAGGTACATCGGTTAGTACATGCCTGATTGTCAGAGGCCATTCATCAGCCTAGCCAAAAAGTGTCTTCTGTTGCCACCCCATTGATTAACTAACTGTCCCGCTTTGGAGCAGAGCCAATTGCAGGATCCCTGGGGTGTAACCACTGTTCCCCACCCACTCTGCAAGGATTCCTTGGTGTGTTAATGAGGGGCTCCATATAATGTAATCATGGATGTAGTTCCAAAGCATGGGGAGTACCCATGACAGGTAACTGTCATCCCAGCATTCTCCAATTATGGTTGTGACAAGGTGTAGTACATTACAGTGTGTGGCTCACTGTGACATGGATTCCCATAGCTGCAGCACATAGATTTAAGCATCACTTGGGCATACCATTAATAGGTATCATTCATATGTAAACTAACTGAATTACACATTTGTTTGCAGTATGGTAGAACAGCCGTAGTACAGTCCACATACTAAAAACCATAACATTTGTACAAATCCCAGATGCCCCAGTGGTAAAGCCACTGACTGTCTCATGCATCTTCCTGGTTCCACAACCTGCAAGGGCTGTTACGTAATTCCGATGTCCTGAATAATGGATGTTGGATGCAAGTCATTAGAGCACGTTTAAGCACATGTTAGCGGGTTTATGTGCCGGCAAGTTCCGGTAAGCGTCATTTAGACATGACGACATGGATATGCGCAAAACAGGCCTAAGCTTCATTGAATATCATGCAGATCACGGGCAAAGGTGGCCAGAACAGCTGAAACTGCGTTATTCACCCTTGTAGTAATAGTGCCTGCTCTGAGAGGTAAAACAACCACTGCCAGGTGTAGAACACGCAACCATGTACACAATCACCTACCACTAAGCAACCTGAGATGTACTAATTGCAGGTGTGTATTGTGACAGGTTAAAACACAAAAGTGTGGAGTTCAGGAAATAGTATACACCACCATGTACCAAACAAAAGCTGTGTTCTCTCTCCCTTTCTCTCTCTCTCTATATATATATATATATATATATATATGTATATATATACATATATATATATAATATAGAGATAGGAAGGTTGATAGAGAGATATATGTCGATATATATGGATATACATATATATGCAAATATATAGATAAGTTAGCAACATGTACACAACCATGGAGGTACATATAAATAGCATACTACCAAATACCGAATGCTTTACATACCCACACGCGTAATCACAAAGCTTAAAGACCAAAAGACCACAGTACCAGTATACTAGAATACTAGAACCGCAAGTACCATTATCGCAATGTTAAGGGACATTTACTTACTGCTTCTGTTGCTGCGTTCCATGTAGGTACTGTGTTTAAGTGTGTTTCTGCTTGCTGTAGTGTGTGTACGTGTGTGTTCTGAGTGTGGTGTTGTGTTTCCGTGGGACAGTAATGTGTGTGTGTGTGTGTGTGTGTGTGTGTGTGTGTGTGTGTGTGTGTGTGTGTGTGTGTGTGTGTCTGTGTGTGCCTGTGTGTGTGTGTGTGTTTACTTCGTGTGTCTGTTCATGCTATCCCGGAGGTAGATTATTACAGTAGGTGTGGTGTGGAGGGCGCAGCAACCCACATGGGGTGTGTATGGGGCATGGCCACCTGGCCATATGTAGTGTAGGATGGTTTGTTTGGATGTGATGGGTAGCAGTGTGTCTGTGTGTATGTGTGTGTGTGTTCTGTGTTTGTGTTAGTTCCAGGAGTTTGACTGTTGTGAGTTTGACTGTTCGGTATTGTGGGGTTTGGGAGTCTGTGAACAGTAATATGGTTGTTGGAAGGGTGTGCGTTCCTGAATCCATGGGTATGCTGCATACAGCAGTTGAAGTCTTCAAATATGTGTACAACATGGACCATAACAATCACAAATTCCGCCATGACCGAATGTTATGAACAAAGGATATGGAGACTATATTAAACCAATATCCCACGCCTGTGACCCACGGTTGTCTTTGTTTGTCCACTCTGGCTTCGTCCTCATGAACAAACCACACCAGCCACGGGTAAATTCACCATTACCCACACCGAGGCACGGGTTATTGCTATAATACACTATTACAAATATGTGCTATGGATATGAGGTAAACATAAGGGTTACTACCTGTCCCACCTTGCGAGGGGCAGTCCCTCTATGTGCAGTAGTGTTCTGAACAAAATGAGTACAAATACTAATGTCCTACAATGTCGAGATGTTCTGCATGTTCCATAGTTAATGTAATGGATGCATAAAATAGTCATCTGTATGTAACATACTTACATGTAACAAGAAACAAGATAAGCAAGTAAACCGCTATAAGAAAATAAGCTTTTATATAGGCATATATGTAAGGTTCTATACTTTGTACTGACTGTGGGTATGTGTTGGCCTTTAAACTCCGATGTGTGTCCTGCAAATGTCCCACTATGGCAATTTGAAAAGATGGCAACACAAGCCAAAGAGGATCAGTCACCAACACAACTCCAATGTGTGCAAATATGTGTGACAGAAATACATGAGACAGCTTTCATGTAGCAACATTTCATTACATACCAATATATTTCTGACTGCGGTGGTGGTGCTGCGTTAGTGTTGTCACCTCACAGCAAGACGTTTAGGGTTGCCACCTTTTCAAATGCCCAAAGTGGGACAATTTTTGGTACAAACATCAGATTTTGCAGGGCAAAACATACCCCTGGTCAGTACAAAGGACAGAATTTCAGTTTTTTTCCTAAATAAAAGCTTATTCTTGTAGCATTTTAGCTCCTTATTCTGTTTCTTGCAACATGTAGGTGTTTCAGATACAGAATAACTGTTTTATGTAATTATTACATAAAATATAGGAAATAATTTTGTCCTAAAATCTCAGGACATTTGCCATTTTTTTAAATTTTTTTGCAGGACACAACTGCCCAAAGAGGGACTAACCCTCACAAAGTGGGACAGATGGTAACCCTAAAGACGTCCCATTTGATTCTCAGCTAAAGCATCTGCTGTGTGGAGACATTCATGAAAGTGTGTACCTTTGTTGAAGGTTGTGTGTCGGGGCTGGCAACTCTGCACGTAATAATAATCTGCCAATCATTAGCTGACCGGAGTTCCGCTGTGGAGATACCTAACCGGGAAAAGCCGAAAAGACACAACTGAAGTATTTCTGAAGGGATTGAAGGACCAACATCACCTGCATGCTATATAGGAACAAATCAACAATGGCTTAATGAATAAGCCTGCAATAACTATAGTATTAGTCTACTAAATGATAGTTCTTCAATCAGGGAAGGAGCCCTCACAAGCATATGGAATATGTATAAAAGCAGTTCCCAAACACCTTTATCTGCTATGTACACCTGCCTATATCTCCCCCACACCTGAAACAATTGCAATACAGACTGTAATAACATCACAAACATTCACTCACTCTGACATCTGCAGAAGCCTTAACATACCTTCTGAGATACACTATAACGGCCCTATGTGAAATCATTGCTGTTTTACAATGGAACAGACGCTGATGTTACAGGTTTTGTTTGCAATAGTCCCGTATCAGACGGTTGATATAACAGCTACACTCACATGTACAACTACATCCTCTAGCCATTACACACAATCCACGGGGGACATGAATTTAAATTATCGCTGTGTTTCTCCATATAGCTGTTGCAATTCATCACAAACAACACATCCAGGACGTCTTTCTCAAAGGTAGGGCAATGGGAGAACACCCAAGTGGAGAATTCAGTTATACCCTGCTGTTGCCATGTCATTGGCTAATGGAGTAACTGCACAGTTGATGTGCATGTAAACATCTACTCCGGAATTCGATTTGGTGGCATGATACCACATGTTACTGGTATCTACGTATAAAAGGGTGGTTTGTCATACATTCAAGCCGTATGTATATACCATAAACACGTGTATGGAGAAAAAGAAGAGTAACCATATTATTGTAAACCGTAAAACTAAGAAGGTATGTAGAACACTCAGTATGTTAGTGTATGTAGTGCCTGTTCTGTATTAATGAAAGTGTATGCAGTGCATATAGTGGGAAAAGGTATTATGTAGTGATGTATTGTTGAGCATGGTAATGCTTATAGAAATTTTGTACTGCTGTGGGTCACAAGGTAAACACCTCATACACCACAACGGATGCTACATAAGGACTTTAAGCATAATAATTCCACTCCATCCGCTATAAGTGGCAGGGTTTGTCCAACAAGTACGTGCCATAACAGGGGATAGTATATGTTGATATACTGTAACAGTAGGCATATGTATGGGTGTATATCTGAGAATAACATGTCTAAGGTGGTCCTGCTGTGCAATAATGATTTGCATTGGTAGTGCTGCGGTAGCATTGTTGCCTCACAGTAAGACGTTGTCCCATTTGATTCTCAGCTAGAGCATCTTCTGTGTGGAGACATGTGTGAATGGGCGTACCTTCGTTGAAGGTTGTCCGTCAGGGCCGGCAACTCGGCACATAAAAATCCTACTGCCAATCATTAGTGGAATGAAGATCCGCTGTGGCGACCCCTAACCAGGAAAAACCGAAAGACACAACATTATGGGATATTGTTGCAAAAATATGAAATGTACAGCATTGTAGGTAGATATGTATAACATTTTACATCACATTACTGTTATACTATGCAAACATCAGGTATATCTATTGGCATGTACAATAAACAATAACAGGATACATATGACTTGTAGTCACAAGACAGTGTATCAGCATGATAGCTAATTGAAATGGAAGAGCTAGTCAATTATCCATGCACAAAGGCCATGTAATAGCTTCATAGGTTCATAGTTAGGTACTATGCTGTCTGGCCAAGTCCATTCGTAAGCCTAAATACAGTGTTGTCACTTGCAGCACTTCCCTATGTTAGTGTCCTGTGCCAGTGAACAGCAGAACCATTTGTTTCCTGCACCTGTGTACAGCAGAGCCACTGCAGTGATCCCTGGCGTACATGTCTGTCTGCCATCCACCCATCGAAGTATCTCTTGAAGAGTGCTAGTGAGGGTCCCTGCCTGATGTTCATAGGAATCATGTTCCAAAGCATGGTGAGTGTCCAGTGCAGGAATGTATCCCTTCAGCATGTCCTAGTTATCGTTGGGTTTAGGTACATATCCCAGACCATGTGGCTCTCAGTGGTTTTTGCTTATGTGGAGCATATACATCAATATTGTTTTGGACATGGGCCTTGTATGTTCAGCAGAGATCACCTCTGAGTATGCAGTATGCAAATGAGTACAGTTGTGGTTTCTCTACTTGGGCTGCATATTTCATCCTTCAGAGGTCAGTAATCCTCTTGGTGTGTTAATGTTGAGGTATTTAAATCCGTTGCTGTTGTCTTGTAAGGTACATCCCAAATGGGGCATTGTACCCTTTAATGTGTTTCATAAGCCATGAGTAGAGAGGTACAATGGCTGCCTTTGTTCTGGCTACAAACCCATTAGAGATTAGGGTGGCCACGTAGAAGGATATCCATGCCACCTAAGGAGTGGGTGCTATCTACTTGTGTTCTAAGATCCCTTATTATGTCTTATGCATGTAGGGGACTACCACCTATGTGATAGTCAGCAGGTGATTGGTGTAATCCATAGGGGATGTCTATGCACCTTTTGGCATATAGCTTGAGGCCATGTTATTGACACCAGGTATCCATCCCAGTGATACCCTTATGGAGGGTGTCTGTACCAGCTGATGAATCAATCATGGCCCCTAGTTTGCAATCATCTGCAAAACTATTCAGGGTAAGTCCTTCAGTGCTAGCCTGTACCTCAGAGAAGCATATATCAACCATGAGGGGCCCTATGACCAAGGACTGGGGGACAGAAATTGTAACTAATTTACAGTAGGAACTAGGGTATGCTACCCTCACTGTGTGTGTCCTGTCAGTGAGCCACATTGCATAAC
Source organism: Protopterus annectens (assembly GCF_019279795.1). Taxonomy (NCBI): domain Eukaryota; kingdom Metazoa; phylum Chordata; order Ceratodontiformes; family Protopteridae; genus Protopterus; species Protopterus annectens. Next base: position 1,155,349,275 of record NC_056730.1, read on the forward strand.
ATCTTGTGACGTAGGGGTTGATGTGCAGGTGGATGTGTATGTTGAAAATACCAGAATGGGGAACGGTGTTGAAAGCCATTGAGAGGACAAGGTAGGCTGTGTGGACCTCCTTACACTCATCTACTGCCTTGGTAACTGTCTCAAAGGACTCCACCAGGTTTAGGAGTCATGGTCTTGCCCTAACTAATCCAAACTGTGTGGGATCAAAGATTTTGAGGCCACCAATGTCTCTGTGAATGAGATCCATGATGATGTGCTCCATAGCCTTGCAGAACAGTCTAGTCAGGCATATAGGGCAATAGTTCCTCTGGTCCATTGTGGCACCACCATTGTGGAGTGTGATAACTGTTGCTGTGTACCATTCAGGGGCCACAATGCCTGATGCAAGGCTATTAGTGAATTTTGTGCCCACATGTGGAGCCATTTCGTTCTAAAGTTTGTGAAAATCACAGCCTGGGATGTTGTATGGTCATATGGATTCTGTGTTCCTGGCTTTAGAGAGTGCAGCTTGGAACTGTGTAGTTGTCACCACAGGGACTCTGCATTGTTCATGTATAGATTTGGCCCTTTTAGGGTGTGAGAGGGGTGTAAAGTTAGCACTGAACCTATCTGCCAGGATGTTGCCAATATCAGTTGATCTGAAATGTTTGTGCCTAATCGCTGTATGTCAGAGCAGATGTGGGTATTGCCATTGAGAGAACTGACATACCTCTAGAACACTTTGTGGTAGTCCTTGGAATGAGTTGCAGTAATGTTTATGTAGCTAGCTTTGGAGGATGTGATAAAGGATCTCAGATTTCTACTGAGGCTGACCAGGGAGCTACCCCACTCATGGGATTGTACTCTACTTTGCAACAGTCTCCTCCTTCTGTTGTAAATTATGCCCATAGCAGTGGACCCCCAGAGTGGCGTCTGTTTTCTGGTGGGTACTGTCATGGCTCTGTTTGGGATAGCATGTTCCATGCAGTTGTGTAAGTGATAATTGAGTGCAGTTGTGTATGATTCAGCGGTTGTAACTATATTGTCCATCTGCACGGGTGTCATGACGTTTACTACTGCTGTTATAAGAAGCCTGAAGTTGGATTTGTACAAATATTATATTGTGTTTTCCATAAGGGGTGTGGTGCTGGGATGTGGATAACAAGGTTGATTAGCATACATTAGGATTTGACCAATGAGGAGATAACCCCAGGTGTGGAGCTCCAGTCACACATGTTGGTAATGTCCAGGTCTAGGATATTGTTGGCTCTGGTGGTGTTGTGGATAGGTTGATCCAGCCAATTGGAGGTTATGAATCCCAGAAGCGTTGGCCTAATGTGTTGGTACATGAATATGTATCCAACTTAATGGTGGGGTAGTGTCAGTTGCACATCAGTATTTTCTGTTTGAACCCTACTTCCCAGTACACCAAGTAGTGAGGATCATTAACCGTGGGGTATGGTGTGGAATCTGTAGCAAGCTACAATTTGTATAGCAGTTATGGCCACAGTTATTTGCACTTGGATTATCTCTGATGTATTGTTCTAAGCAACCAGCCTGGAGGTGTGTATATCCTTGGGAAATATGGACACACCTCCGGTGTGGGTGATCCTGCCCTGGTTACATGACTGAAAGGTGTGGTCTGAGTAATAGCCTGTTAGTGCAGGGGTGCTCTCAGGAGCCTAGAAGCAGGTTCCAGTTACTGCAGAGATATCATAGTGGTCCATTACAAGGAGTGCCTCGGGTGAATGCATTTGAGATGAAGATATAAAGCATTGAGTAGCATTACCCTCAGGTTTTGCTTGCCTATTCCTGTAATGGTGGTTAATATGTTATTTGAACTGTGCCTAAAACAGGCACTAAAGGAGAAGCAAGAGCCTTAAATGTTATCCCTAATCCCAGGGTCGACAGGTGTAGGCCAGCTGTGCCAAAGCATCGTGTTCTGTCAACCATGTCATTCAAATCAGACAGATACTGGATACCCTTGGAATGACACCAGAAGCATAGCCAACTGTTGAAGTGAATAATTCAGTTATTGTACTGCATTATCAGTCTGGATGAATACTGAATGCTTCTCAGGGCTAGGGCAATACCTGCCTGGGATATAAGATCGGACAGCTATCCCATGTCTCTGTACATGTAGTCCAGGAAGTTACATCTCTGGCCATTCACACTAACATGGAGGATGACACAGTCATATTGTACCTGTTGAGGAGTGACCTGAGTGCATAGGTTACTAGATGTGCCTTTGTATGTCACAGGAGTGTTCTGCCAGTGGCCTGTTGACAGAACCAACACTACAAAAGGTGTCTGAGTGATATGTGCATATCATACCAGTGGCAGCTACAGTATAAAAGGGTTAATTCATAGTACTCCCCCTCATTGTAGCTCATGCCACACAGACAAATGGGAGGCATCTGTGTATGTAAGTATGTGAATGGCTATGACCTAGGAGCAATAGCTGACTCAGTGTTGTGGACAACATACAGAATGGCCTTTGTGGGTGAGGTGCATGACATATGTGCACAATCTGACAGCTGCATATTGCATTGTCACCACTAGGTTAATAACCCTGTACCTATGAACTACCACCTAGGCAGCGGTCAACATAATGGACACTGTGTGTAAGGGATGGTGCCATGCAGTTTACCTCCCTGAGCTAGTGACATCACCAAGCCTATTAGGTAGCCATAAGAGGCGACCCTAGTCATGACAGGGTGCCATCCATGATCCATGATCCATGCCATACACTAGCTTCAACCCGTCTAGATCCCTGGCTGCTGTAGCTCCTGCCCTGATGAGCTCTCTGATACTAGCACCACAGACTCCTGTCCTAACTTCCTCCCAACTGGTGACAATTGAACCCGGTCTTCCTACAGTGACTGTAACTTGGGTTGCCTCAAACCTCATAAAGCGTCACTCTGCTCTAGGAACAGAAAATACTAGCGCCACAGACTCCTGTCCTAACTTCCTCCCAACTGGTGACAATTGAACCCGGTCTTCCTACAGTGACTGTAACTTGGGTTGCCTCAAACCTCATAAAGCATCACTCTGCTCTAGGAACAGAAAATACTAGCGCCACAGACTCCTGTCCTAACTTCCTCCCAACTGGTGACAATTGAACCCGGTCTTCCTACAGTGACTGTAACTTGGGTTGCCTCAAACCTCATAAAGCATCACTCTGCTCTAGGAACAGAAAATACTAGCGCCACAGACTCCTGTCCTAACTTCCTCCCAACTGGTGACAATTGAACCCAGTCTTCCTACAGTGACTGTAACTTGGGTTGCCTCAAACCTCATAAAGCATCACTCTGCTCTAGGAACAGAAATTACTAGCTCTACAGACTCCTGTCCAAATTTCCTCCCAACTGGCGACAATCGAACCCGGTCTTCCTACAGTGACTGCAACTTGGTTAGCCTCAAACCTCATAAAGAATCACTCTGCTCTAAGAACAGAAATTACTAGCTCTACAGACTCTTGTCCTAACTTCCTCCCAACTGGTGACAATTGAACCCGGTCTTCCTACAGTGACTGTAACTTGGGTTGCCTCAAACCTCATAAAGCATCACTCTGCTCTAGGAACAGAAAGTAGGTTTGAGCTCTGTAATGTTGTTATAATTGGGCTCTTACCAGGTCTTCCTATAGAGTTCTAGCTTGCCTGTGCATTAGTCTCCAGCAGCCAGTACCACCCTTTCTTAGTCCCCCCCTGTGTAAACAGTTCTCTCCCAGCCTTTTATTGCAATTTCATTTCCCTCTACCTCTCTACTGTTTTATTGCAGTTGTACCCCCTCTCCCTCCTGCTTACTTACACTACATGGTAGGTGCCCCCCACCTTAGCTTTCTCTGTCCTACCTTTTCTGGCTTTAACCTGCCCTTGTCTGGCTACTTGCTGTTATTTGGTCTTTTCATTTCTCCTGTAACTTCTACTCTACCTTATTGTCCATCTATCTCCCTTATAACTTTACTATTTTTCATCTGTAACCTACCTTTTTCTTCTACACTATACCCTTTCTTTCTCTGTTCCTAATGTATGCTTTTACACTGACTTAATCTTACCTTCACTTTTCCTCTCACTGGTGTACTCTGGTTTCTATCATACCCCTTCTATTTAGTTACATACCTATCTCACCTCACTTACCTGTATTTTCTGATTGTCTCCTTTCTTATCTTCCTTTAGTGGTTTCTACCCGCTCCGTTAAGCCCTCTGGTCCTCACTCCGCTCCCCTCCCTACCCCCAATTCCCACCCACCCCCAGGGGTCCTAACCTTATAGCTCTCTTGACACTCCCCTTATCTCTACCATCCAATCTTTCTTTTTCCCGCTCAACTGTGAACCCTCCCCTCCACTCACCCCTCTCCTTCTCTCATGTCCTCCTAGTCTACTTTCACTCCCATCCTTTTACAGGCATCTCTCCACCTCTTCTGGTATTACTCTTCTTCTATCCCTCTACTCATTTTACCTGTTCATTACCATCTTTAAGCACATTAATATCCTTTGTTCCACTCTTACTATTTCCTACCTATATATTGTACCTTTCCTCTTCAATCCACTTCTACTCTCACTCTCTTTTAAAAAAATGCCTCCCTACCTACCTACCCTGCTAGTACTCTTAGTCTTAGTCCCCTTCTTCCTATTCTCTGCTCACCTTCTTACCTTCTTTGAAAACCCATTTTATACCCAGACTAACTATAAACAGCAACACACTTCTACTATCTACACTTCTCTCACCTCTTTCTTAAATGTTAATTCCACCCCTAGCTATCTTCTACCTAAGTTCCATAGACTCTCTCATCTCAACTACGCTTCACCCCTAGATAGAAAAATGAAACTTCTAACCCTCGCTAAGAGCAACTATTTAACCAAACTAGATAATCCTACCTTACAAGATGGTGACATCCACCCCAACCCTGGCCCAGAATACCCTTCCCCTCAAGTATCTGGATCAAACCCTAATAATACCTTCCTCATTGGGCATCTTAACATTCGTAGTATAAACAACAAAGTTTCTTACCTTCATGCCCTCCTTGACACACACTCTTTTGACATTCTCTGCCTCTCAGAAACCTGGCTAAAACCAGTCACAAAAGATACCGAGATCATACCCCAAGGCTATAACATAGTAAGACTTAACCATTCTAAATGGAAAGGTGGTGGAGTAGCAATTCTGTTTAAGAATCAACTCAATATCTCTACCCTCCCAGCCTGTCCTACCCAGGATAGCAAAGTAGAAGCCATTATTACTAAATTCCAATTAAATGCCAAAAAATCCCTTTATATCATCTGCGTATACGTGCCTCCAGGTAACAATATACCTATCGTAGAAGACTTTCTCAGTTGGGTTTCTACCACTTACCCCCAAGAAACTATAATTTTAGGTGACTTTAACATAGACTGGAATTCTATTAATGCTGATAATCCCTCCTCTCACATTAACCTCAATGGTTTTACCCAATCCATTACCTCTACTACAAGATTTAATAAGTCCAGCAAGAAAGAGAGTATCTTAGACTGGATACTCATAAACAAACTCAACATTACATACAATGTAGGAACTATGCCAGATGACATCAGTGACCATTGTTTAACTTATATTACAAGAGAAAAGACTGATTGTTTAAACCTCCCTAATATAAGAAAAATACGCTCAACCAAACACTTTAAAATGGACTTATTTCAAGCTGAACTGAGCGCATGTAACTGGAACCCCTTGAAATCACTTCCTCTTGAAGATGCAGTATTATTCTTTAATTCTACCTTCCTATCCATTCTTGACAAACATGCTCCAGAGCGTACCATCAGAATGAAATCTAAGACAGCCCCATGGCTCTCTAGCGAAACTAAAAAACTAATCCTCTCTGAAATAAAATTTGGGCCAAATGGAGATGCCATAGAAACAACCCTGATTTTCTTCACTTCCGCCAGCTCAGAAATCTGACCAAAAAAGCAATAATCACAGACAAAAGAAAATTCTACTGTGAACTTCAAGATACTCATTTTAATAATTCAAAACAATTCTGGTCATCGGTAAATAGACTCCTTTCCCCAGGAACAACCAAAACTCCTTCCCCACTTAATACTGACCCAGACACCCCTTACCTAACTGCTAATGCTTTTAACTCTTTCTTTTCCAAAAGTATTCTATCTCTTGCTAGACAACTGAACACCAACAACTTCTATCCTCCTAGTAACTTAGTAGACTCTACTTATAACTTCTCTCTACAACCTATCTCCACCTCTTTTATCTACAGACTTATTCACAAACTAAAACCATGTACCCCCTCTGCTGACAAAATCCCTTCTCTTTATCTCCAAAAGGCGGCTAAAGTAACTGCTTACCCTATATCCATACTAATAAACAGGACAATTCAAGAGGGAATCATCCCTGATATCTGGAAAGTCTCTCATATTATCCCACTACACAAAGGTGGTAACTCTCTTGACTTTTCTAACTTTAGACCTATTGCTCTCCTCTCCCCCCTAGCAAAAATTATGGAGAAATGTATTCACCAGCAACTTGTACAATATCTCTTTTTACATAACATAATAACAAATTGCCAGCATGGCTTTAGACCTCATCATAGCACCACCACTGCCCTCCTCTCCTTTGTGGATACTATCAACAGGAATTGCAACAATAACCTTCTCTTTTCAGCTCTATTTATTGATCTCTCTAAAGCTTTCGACATGGTCAAACATTCTTCTCTAATTAATATCCTTAAATCCCTCGCATTTGATAACTTAGCTATTAAATGGTTCAGTTTGTATCTGAGCAACAGACAACAAGCTGTTCTATGGGATAACCACATCTCTTCATTATTGCCAATTTCCATTGGAGTCCCTCAGGGCTCTATTCTTGGTCCACTACTCTTCTCCCTCTTCATAAATGATCTGCACTCAGTAATCCCTCAAGCAACTTGCATTCAATACGTAGACGACTCAACCATTATTTGCTCAACATCTTCTCCTGTAGATCTAATCTCTCTAACTCAAAATATCTTCAACACTGTAGAAACATGGTTTACTAGACGGTACCTCCTTCTTAATGCCAAAAAAACTAAACTTCTTCTCTTCACCCCCACCTTTCGGACCCCCCTTTAAACTTCACTATCTCCTCAAACAACGCCACTGTCATCTCTCCTGACACAACTACTAAACTGTTAGGACTAACCATTGATAATAATCTCACTTTTGATCAACACATCAACAACACCATCAAATCAGTTAACAGAAAAATAGGATCCTTATACCGTATTAAACTATTTTTAATCCCATCTACTAGAGCTAAAATTGCCCTCTCCCATCTTATATCAACTCTCTTTTATGCCTCTCCGATTTTCACCAACCTCAAGAAAGCTAACCTAAACAAACTAACTGCTTGTTATAATAACATTGCCCGCTATGCCACTGGTAACCCCTACAGAACCCATCATTGTCTAAATTTGAAACTTCTAGGCTGGCTAGAACTTCAAACTATCTTGTAATCTCACAACTTACCATTGCTTACAAAATACTGTACCAACCTGACAACACCCCTATACTCTCTCAACTTTTAATCCCTTACAACAATCTTAACTCCCTCCGTTCCTCTGGTAGACTACTGACTAGAGCAATAAAGTCTAACAACTATGCCGGTGACTCTTTATTCACTAATACTGTTGGTAGAAGATGGAATCTGCTACCTAGTGATATAACACTGATTACATAATTTCCTCTCTTCAAACAAAGACTCAAGCTTTACTTCTAAAATCACTGGCTCTGTTCCTGTAGTACTCCAGACTGACATTCTCCTCCACCCTTTATTAGTTTATCTCTTCTTTTTCCACTCCTCCTACTTTTGGCTTGCCTTTTAAGCTTTCTCCTAGGCTATCTGTTGCCCATGCGTGGCTTCTATGCTCTACCCCCTTCTCTTAGCTTTTCCCTCTCTTCCCCTTGCCACTTCTTTTTCTCCTACTTTCTTTTCTCTTTACTGCTTCTTCTCTTCTTTTTTTTTCTTTTTTCCTAGATTTCTCCATAACTCCCTTAACTTTACCTGTTTTTTCTTTCTGATAACTTGTATCATTAGCCTTTAGCTTATAATTTGAATGCTCTGTAACTGATGATGTATTTTTCTTTGCCAACTGTAGTTTCTGTCTAGCCTGTCCTTTTTGGTCATTTTCTATTTTAGTTATTTTTCACTAATATGTTTTTACTAATATGTTATTGTTGTTGTATTTTTTTGTGGAGCTTTTCTCCCCGGGCCTCTACTGAAAATGGAAATATATCCAGCTAGACTAGCCCGGTCAACAAATGTAAAATAAAATAAAAAAAAATTGTACAACCATACTGATCAGTCACGTGACCAATATCGGATCACATATCATCTTTAAGGGGTATTGGCCATGCTTGGATGGGTGACACCAGCCTTCACAATCCTTATTTCCACTATATAGCATGCTGCCTTCCCAGCATAAAGACATGTCCAACACTGTGATGTTGGACATGCTACATGTACATATCCTGATCTAAAACACATACGTCATGGACAGCCACCTTCCTAGTACAAGGATCGCCACATGCTGGACAGACCCTTGTGCCATGCACGTCACATACTACTGCCATAGTATGCAACCCTGTCCAGCAAAACTGCACATTTCATCTCTGTCAGACATGGTGTGATGACTGCATGGTAGATGTATCATTAACTGTCTGGATCACTTATGTGGCAGTGCTTCACCTGGCACCGGGAACATGGCTGTCTGATACAGCTAGACAAACTTACATCCTATGCTCATACATGGCCCAGGGCATACACACTACTACATGACCTTGGCCACACATGCTATAGTTGATAACCATCCCTGCAAATACCATTCAGCTAGTCATTGTCCCATGTGTATCACATGTGCAACACAGGCGATACGTGGCAGGATGTTGAACTACTGTACAGTTCTGTGTAGATGAATATGGCAAAACACATGCATGTAAAGGTTTATGTGTGCATGTCTGCATTGTCACAGGTCATGTCCATTAAGGCAGTGTATGTGTTGATATGTGACATATACACAGCATCAAGGACAACAGCTTTAATGTGGACACATCCAGACATGTGCTGATAGGCAAGAACACCAGTACAGGCAAACAGACATGCCCACATCAAGACAGCATTCACATGGAGTTTGAGCAATGTAATCAGGTGACACACATATATGGTGATAATATACAATTCCCATTGGGTGCCACATGTGTGTGACACAAACATGTCAGTGGTGTCAGTGTCATGAAGATTTGCAAACATGACTGTTCATATGTAGCAAATGTATTACACATGTATGTGCAGCTGTATCTCTGTCCATCTCTGAGATACTGTGACCTGTTTCCATCATTATGTCTTCCAGATATGCCTCGATCATGTCTCACAGACTACAGCCATTTAGAGGATGAGGCCCTCATACCTTACCTCCATGACAACTATGAAGTATTGTTTAGCCATGCCCAACAGCATGCCCAGCAGTGTGATGAGCTGTGGCAGGAGCTTCACAGGAGGGTTATTGCTGTCAGAGGACATAACCACACATACCAGCAGGTGCGCAGTCACTGCACGGACATGCTGAGACATGCAAGACAGTGTGCTACTGCTATTGCCAGAGAACAAAGTGCAACAGGTGGTGGGCCACCAACACAGACCCCACTCACCACTAATGAGCAGATACTGGCAAACCTGAGGACACCATCTCAACAACATCCTGAAACCCTAGCTGCCATTGTGGAGGTGGGTGTCTGTCAAACCGTGAGCCTGGAGTTGCCTGATAAGTCACTACTGCACATATAACTATTATATCCCATTTAGTTGCATGTGTCACTGTACAATATGTAATGTAACATCATATGCAAAGCATGTATACACACATGCCGCATACTGTAGTATGCTACCCTGTGTATGCACACATGTGCATACTCTATAGTATATCCTATTGTACTGGTGAATGTGTTAACATGCACATTGGACCCTGTAGCTGTCATACAGTCATGAAGAATGATCATACTGCTGTGTCACTCCTATATAGGTACCTCTGGCATTCTGCAGAGACATCAGGCCGTTGCAGGTGAGACAGTTATAATTATCAGGCATGTTAATGCACAGATCTATTTGCCATGTGGCCAGTTAACACATGTACACATAATGTATGGTCCGGTCACAATATACAGGTTTCATCTTTAATCCATCACATAGGCTACCCATGTGCAATACCTACAAACTAAATGAAACAGCGACATGAAACCACAGAAACTGTCATTGCTAGATGTGTGGACAGCTGTGCATACAATGCTGGAGGTGTTGTTCAATATATGAATATGTACTATACATCAGAACTACACATGTGGGGTACACAAACATTACTACACAGTGAGCTGGAGTATGGCCAGCCCTCTGGATTCACCATTGTGGAATATGGCCCTGCAATGAGTGCACACATTGTGATGTATTATCTGACATGTCCATGACATGTAGAGGTTTGGCTGTAACATTGTTTCACTATCCCATAAAACATACCCCACATACCAAACATACAACCTTTTGTCTTCATAACCCTGTGGACAGTGGAGTATCCAACATCTATGGGTGTATGTCATATGGGACAACACAGACATGTGAGATATATGGCCGTCACAACCATTTGGCCAACACATGTTCACACATAGCCATGTAGGATGGCCAGAGCAACACACAGTAGATGTGATGTGTTTGTGTGTACACCCTGTTGTACACTGGTGACACATGGTCCAACTATAGCCTTTTTTGAATGGTTATATTGCAGATGTGGAACACTGGACATTCTACAAGCCTGTGCACAGCTTGTGGAGACATCACTTAATTTGACCACATAAGATGTGTTGAACATCATGACTGTCACAGCATTACAGTAGTCATCTGTACACCATCCACATACATACACAGACAACCACATCAGGCCACAGATACAGTACATTTCCCTTGCTGCTGTTTGACATCACTGTCAGCTGTGCACCTCATGTGTGTGGTACACAAATGTCATGTGGGACATGGTGTATTGACAAGTCTGCCATGTGTGGATATGGTTGCCAGGCAGCTAAGATATGTTAGCAGATGTGCAGGTGTGACATCCGTATGTCCTTTGGTGACCTGTCACACATGACACATCATGGTTTAGTGTGTGTATACACCTCACCAACGTGGGTCACAATCCACAGTATGTATGTATTATGTATGCACACAGTCATGGCTATGCATTGCGTGTGTAATCCACACTGTATAGCAATATAGATGCCTCATGATTCCATGCAATGGCACTGTGTCTGTACTCCACACTGTATAGCAATATAGATGCCTCATAATAACCTTCAATGTTCATGCACATCTGCTACAAGTGTATTCTATCTGTAGGGTGTACAGACAACACTGCAATGTGACACCATTACACCGATGTACACCAATCGTGTATACTTGCGGGGACATTTTTTGAAACAATCCAACCAAATGAGAATGGCTGCAGCAGGCAACATAGACCAACATGTGCAGGAGGCTGAGGGCGGTGAGGATGTGTATGCTGCCGAACAAACCTCAGTGAGGAGACAGAGAAGACTTTACAGACCCAGGGTAACCTACCAGGGGCTACATGAGCTGGAGATAGTGTAGCGCTATGGGGTGGACAGAGACCTCCTACAGCAGATTTTTGAGCTGTGTCGGCCACACATGACACATTGAACGGTCCGAGGGAAACCCATCCCAGTAGATACCAATGTATGTGTGGGCCTAGGTATACTAGCCACAGGTACCTCACAAAGCACAACTGGGGATATCATGGGGATCTCACAGGCATCTGTATCTAGAGTATTGCACCAGTTCCTAGATGCCATGTCACCACATGCCAGTGAGCACATACATGTCCTCCACACACGTGAGGTGTTGACCAGCAATATGCGTCTCTTCCACCAAATGGCAGACTACCCTGGGGTAGTGGGTGCTATAGCCTGCATGCACATATGCATGAAAGCACCACCCCAGTAAGTGGGGTAGGGTCTACATTAACCGCAGGGGCATCCCCTCCATCAACTGCCAGGTCGTATGCGATGCCCAGGGCATTATACTGAATGTGTGTGCTGGCTGCCCTGGAAGCTATTACGATTCCAATATATGGCATCTGATGTAGCTGTGCCATACCTTTGCCAATTTGGACATCCCCTACAGTCACCTAGTGGGGGATGCTGGGTAACCACTGGAGCCGTGGCTGATGACACCCATCAGCAATGCAAACACACCTGAAAAACAACGCCATAATGAAGCACACTCACAGGCAAGACATATAATTGAGCATGTCTTTGGGATGCTGAGGTCACAGTTCTGGTGTCTGGACACATCCGCTGGAGCCTTGCAGTATTCACCAACTACATGCAGCCAATTTTTTATGGTATGCGCTACGGTACACAATATGATCCTGCAGAAACAGTTGCAGCAGGAACAGCATGGGGCATGCCCACCCAGCCCCCCACCAATGCCAAGGCCTGTACAGGCACAGTGTGACTCGGAGAAGGAACTACCTCATCTGGACCCAGTAGGCGAAAGGAGGCATGCCCAGTATGACCTGCCCTTGGCAAAGTGGCAACGCATAGCATATGCACTGACACAGTAGGTACCAAGGGAATTTCACCATCTCTGACTCACACAGACAGTAAAAAGGATGCCAAGCATGACACTACCTGTGCCAAGCCATGTATAGGAAGTGCACTGTGTGCATCACACATAGGCAGCCCTCCGGCACCATCCACTGGTCTGGCACACCATGAAGGTAAGTCAATCACCCTACCAACTGGCAGTTGTATTTGAATGTGTTTTTACCTGTAGCTATGGTATGGATGTGAGCATGCAAGGGAATTTGTTGGCCGAATGTCAGGGCAGCGGACAGTACACATCCATAGTGGCACCATGACAGCTGTAGCACATACCACAGTCACAATAGTAGCCAGTAGTACACAGGGTGTCCTACCCATTGCAGGTTATGGGCTGAACATCATGTGTGTCCATACAGCCCACACAAGTCTCAATCAGTTGGACAGGTGTAGACCAATACAGACAAATGCTGTACAATGGCCTCTGAATATGCCTAATGGATGACCCCACCCCCCAAAGACACACAGACAGACTACAGCAGGCCAGGCGGTTGGATGTAGGTTGTGAAGGCTAGGATATCCAAAACCAATATGTTGGTAATTAAAGTTAGGATCTGTAGTACACTGGTAGGCCTCTAGCCCGCACATTAGGTAGGTCCACACACTGAAATGGAGTACCTCACATACAAGTACAGTAGCAGAAAAACTGTAAAACTGTCAGCTGTGCCCCCCTTCCAATGTACACATGTAACAGTCATGTGCGCCCACCCGGTGCTGTGCAGGAATGTGGATACAGTTGGATGTCCCCCCACACTGTGCAGAAATGTAGCAACAGTCAATGCCACATGACTGATGGATACCCTGCACACAGCATGCCACCTGTCAGTGTACAACGCAGGGGTCGGCACCACAGTACTGACTACCTGGATATGTAACACATGCGATCCAGTCGACCATA